>NW_007256091.1:402190-593963 GCF_000164805.1 Carlito syrichta
AATCCACTCATCTCAGCCTCCCAAAGCGTGGGATTACAGGCTGAGCCATCGAGCCCGGCTGATGTTACTCATTTTTAACCACCCAAATATCACCCCGACCTACCCAAGCTTTGGTCTTGAATCATTGAAAAGGTATTTCATGAATTTTGAATTTGTAGCATAAAAAATAGTTGGCTAAAAAAGGAAGTAATAAGCCATTTCCAAAGTGAAATTCTGCTTGTAAAGAAGATCAAAAAAGGGAACAATGAAAACAAATTTCCATTAAGGTCAGCTTTCCATAAGCTCAAAAAGAGATGGATTATTATGGAGAAAATTAGGGGCAGCAGCCTTCAATGTAAGGTGATCTGAGACTTTATACATATCATCATCCCTTGCTAAGTCTTAGGGCCAGGAGTCCATCTGCCTTATCTCACTTCCTTGGGAACCTTGGATATGGTTGACCCTTTCACCTCAAACCTTCATATACTTACAGCTGCGATTCACTTTTTTTTCTTATAACTTGTACGCTTGCATTCTGATTCACACTGGAAAAGAAACACAAGCTATGGAATAGCAACTGTGGCAAGAATAAAGGTTTCTGATGGGAAAAAATCAGATTGTCATTTTGTTTCTACAGATCATTTGCTACAGAGGCGCTTCCTTTTTTCTGACTCCAGTGTTCTCATCTGCTAGGTGGTGATTCCAGTTACTATGGGCACTCTGGATGATTTATATACACAATCTCCTTAATCCTCACAGTAACCTCATACGGTGGGTTTTTGATGTGTCACCTTGGCCAGGATCCCACTGAACCTATGTTACCCAGAATTCTCTCTCTCATGTGTTCTGGTTAGGGCAGGCTACCAGTATTAGTCTCTCTCTCCTAAGAGCTGGGAGGTTCAGGGAGGCAGTAGCTATTTTGTAGCACATGCACCTTCTCTCAGTTATTCAAATAACTGTGAAGAGATTTTGCAGATGTAATTGAAGTTTCCAATCAATTTGACTTTATGTTAATCAAAGGGGGAGATTATCCTGGGTAGGTCTGACGTAATTGTTTGGAAAACCTTTAAGTAAAGAGAGTGCAGGCCTTCTTCCTTGAGCTCAACTATCCCCAACAGTCACTGGATCTATACTTGCCTCCTTTCCCTCTCTAGCTGTCTTACCTGAGCTTGCAGGTAGATACCAAACTTCAGCTCCTGCCCATGGGGTTCCAGTTGCTCATTACCTTCCTGAAGGCTGCCCTCAAGTTTTTGGACTTACTCAGCTACCCTCCATGATGATGTGAGCCAGCTCCTACTATAAATCCTTTTATACTGAGCCCTGGCTGCTATACCCCATCAGGTACATAACATTTTCAACACTATTATGAATATAATGGAACTTGCAGAGTAAACTATATTACTTTGTATATTGCAGTTATTAAACTTCAGAGTTTGGGACTTGAAACATCAGGCAACGCTGTCTAGGATCATAGTGGCTAACAAATTGTCTTGAAAATATCTTAGAAGATCAAATAAGAAAACAGACAAGGTCCCTGAAGGCAGGCATTGCATCTATCTTTTTTTCCTCCTGTAACCTCATTTCTTGGGAGTCTGACATGTCATGGCATGTATTGTTGAATGAATGAATAAATGAAAAGTGCAAAGTGCTAATCACATGTAGGTGTTATTACAGACAATGATATTTCCGTTTGCTTGGGATCTTGTAAAATCCACACTTAGTTAAAGCACTTATTGCATTCTTGGGAGAAAAAGCCCACTTCTCCTTTTTTTTTTAGCTCAGTAATTTGGTTGGAAAACCAAGGTTCACAATTTTGTCTCAGCTTAACCACTTGCTTTTTTTTCTTGGCCAATCAATTTAAGAACACTGACTCAAGTTCCAAGCATAAAAATAGCAAACCCAACAGCACACTCTTTGTATGTCACAAGAATGTCATGTAGGATGATTAGATAATATCTGAATGCCTGGGATGCTTACCACCAGTTTTGAGTAGACATGGTGGGCAGGGCCCTGTACTTGACACTGAGATAAATCAAAAGAGACTGTGGTTCCTGCACTTGAGGAATTCACAGTCGGGGGAGATAGGACAGTGTACTTGAAAGGAGCAGAGAAGTCAGACCAGAGCCAAGTGCATATTCTTTTTGTGTCAATGTAAACCTTTAATGGAGCAAATGGGTTTCAGATATTAAAATAGCAAATTTTCTTCTATGAAGATAGAGATTGTGCTTTTTAAATTTATCTGTGTATCTCCGGCAACTAGGGCAATACCTGACAGATAAATGTTCAATAAAATGATAAAGTTTTTGATTAGCTTTCCTAAGCAGAAAAGAACACAGTTTATCAGAAAGAAGGGGAGCAAACAACCTAGACATAGCGTGAAGTGCAAAATACCACTAGGTCCTCAGGCGTCCTTGAACTCGAGTGCTAACATTTTTCCGTCATACAGTATTGGATTTATCAGGCAGTGTTCGAAGTCATATTCTGATTCTGAAATATATCGCTTCCTAAAGAAAGAGAATTCTAGCCTTGGGCTGTGACATTCAAGCTATTTTACCAAAGAGGTTTCCCTGAAGTGTAACATGAATTTCGCTTATAGCTCTAAAGAACAGATACAATGGTAAGGCTTACTTCAGGGATTCTTTCAGAGATACCTTTTTTTCCAACTTGATTGTTTCTCACAAGGCCATAATTACCTGAGAAGCTTCCAAACCCTTCTGAGGGACTTTAAGATCATTGGGGATTTGAAAACAGCCCTAATGGCAGTGATAGGAA
Organism: Carlito syrichta; assembly: GCF_000164805.1. NCBI lineage: Eukaryota > Metazoa > Chordata > Mammalia > Primates > Tarsiidae > Carlito > Carlito syrichta. Next base: position 404,942 of record NW_007256091.1, read on the forward strand.
TGAGGCACTAGGGTGCTCTGGGTAGAGAATTTCTGTGCAAGGTTGTTTCATTGCTTTCTTCCAAATTAAATATTCCTCCGTGGTCTCCAGGTCCAGGCCTAGGCCCTTATTTCTGCATGAAAACGGATGAGAGCCCAGCAGAGGAAGGGTGCTGCTTGTTGGGGCAGAGCACTTTGGGATTTTTATTTCATTTTATTTTGACAGCCAGATCCATCTTACAACCTTCCTGTTCTTTGTTTTCATTTCCAGTCTTAGGGCATTAATTAAAGACTCCCTCTCACCTGACTCACAGAGATTCTGTCTGAAAGTTCAGGGCTGTCAGCAGAAATGTGTCATCATGCAGCACCAGCATGATCCAAGGAAAATACCAATAAGCACATTAAACAAAAGAGGAGTTAAGAGGCAATAAGACAAATTTCCTAGATATGTGTCATTTCACTGCAAATCCACTTTAATATCTTTCAGGTTACACTTGACTTGTGCATATAAAGCATGTGGAAACAAGGACTGAAGCCTAATAATTCACAGAACAAGAATGAAAGATGACAACGTTTTCAAGATTGAAAACGAAAAAGAAATCAATTGCTTGTTCTATTGGGTTAAGAGAATAAATTGGATTGCCAAAACTTTAATTTAACCAGGAAGACACAGCTTTTGTTAAGAAAAGAAATGACTTTGTTTATCAATTATCTGTGAAGAATCAAAGAATAAAACACAGGGTAAGATGGACGCACTTAGAGTCCAAGCTTATAGACTGAAAGGAAGCATTGGGTAGTTTCAAGCAAGCTATTTAACCTTTCTATGACTCAAATTATCTGTACTTTAAAATGGCAAACCTATTATCATCATCAAAAGCATTTACTAAGTGTCTAACTTTGCATGGTGCTGGGATGTGAAAAAGGAAAAAATGAAAAGAAACTTCTAGAATACATTAAAAGAGATAAAAGCTTGACTGAAGTCAGTACATTATAAAAGGTCATACATTAATAAAAAAAATCTCATTTTATTTATGTTGTCCAAGCATTAGTAAAAGTTCTTTTCTGTAATACAATTAGATTTCTGTGTTAGATTTAAATACTGAAAGGTATATATGTATAGGTGTGTATATGTATAACCTATCATCTATCTATCCGTGAACATTTTCACTGACTCTTAATTATTTAATCAAAATGTCAAGGGGCTAATTGGGAAAAAAAAATAAAAGATTCTCCAGGTACTTTCTGCATACCAATAGCTATGGACATTTCAGGTTTGCTGCTTTATTTAATCCCCAAGATGACTTTATAAATGAGACTTTATTAACTGTCTTTATAGTCAAGGAACTAAAGTGAAGAGAGAGTACATGGCATAGCCAAATTATTTGTGGTACAGGTGTTTCAAACAAGGTGCGGTTGATTCCATAGCCTGAACTCCTTTTATTACCCCATTTCCCACGTTCTGGAAAAGATGGGATTCCACAGTGTTATCAATAACCAAAAAGCAGGTGATTGGTGACTAAGGACGTCGCTGTGAGTGGAGCTTGCTGAGCTCACTCTCCTGCTGGTGGACCTGAGGGAGGACTGACCACTAGGATACCCAGATCGTGGCAGAAGTTTACCCTCAGTTTGACACTTCATTATTTGTGCCTGAGTGAGAATAGAATTGGAAAGACTGTACCTTCCAAAGTGAACTGAGGAAGCAAATTTAGATCATCATCTGACAAAAACATCCTTTTGTAAAGAATATGGTTTTCGTGGACGCAGGACTACGTTTTTCTGCTTTCCTGTCTGCATTGATGAAAATACCTTCATAAAAACACATCCTTCAGGCTTATGTCAGGCACCCCAAGAGACTTACCTTGTTTCTTGCTGTAGTGATGTGCTGTCCCCAGAGGAGAGAACAAATGTTTTTGAGGTATTGGAGAAAGTTGGCTGTGACAGGTGAGCTACAAGCAAAAATGTTCAGAACTATGTTTATGTTTCCTGTAGCCCTGCTCTTCTTCCCTGTCCCCTCCCAAGTCAGACTTCACCTGGGCAAAGAATATGTGGCCTCAGATAGAGAAGCCACTAATATGTATAGAGAACCTGATTTCAGTAAACCAAAGCGTAAAGCCTGGTTTTGGGACTTTGAGCAAGTTACTTTATAACTCTGAATCTCGATTTACGTAAGTGGGTCTTTAAAGTGGATCTTGGAAAGATATGAATAAAATAGCATGTGTTAAGCACTTTGCATGATACTGTCATGGTAAATACTTTGTAGATGCTAGTTTCCCTTCTCTTGGTAGGTTCATCTAAAACTTCTTCTCCTCAAAAGGTAGGTGATTTGGATATAGGCTACTTAATGCAAACATTTCAGAGTAATGTGTAAACTCAAGGTGAGCAGACACCAGGCAAACCGATACAATTTTTTGTAAAGAAGTAAATTGTAGCTGTCAGTCAATTGAGGAGGAAAGAGGGGAATGAAGAGAGGCTTTTCAGCATATGTGAGAATGTTCCACAGAAGGTCAGATGAAATATAGACTGATTAGAGTGCATTCAGAGCATGGGGCGCCACGGGGGGGGGGTACTTCCCAGCACAAGTTCACAAGAGTGGTAGGACAAAAGCAAGATCCCAACAAGGCAGAAAACAAATTCCAGAATTTAAGGAAATGAGAATGGTGATGGTGAAGAGAGGAGCAACGAGAGGTTCATGTTCCCTCGAAGACATCCAAGGATGGGATTCTGGAAACTCAGACGAAAACATCCTTATTTTCACTAATCTTCCATTTAATAATGAAACTTAGATAGTAAGCTGCATAGTATTAGCAGAAGCCTTGACATAGTAAGCTACAGAAACAACAGATATTTTTGTATCACCTTAAGTTATTGCTGGTATTGTAAAGTGCTGTTTATACTTATCATGGCTACAAAATTATGGTTGTTTCTAAACCTGACTCAAGATTTGTTAATTGGCGAATTAATGAAGGAGCACATATATTGCTTTGTCATTCATTGTTAATCATATTTTGATAACTGTACCAATATAACTGGATTATTTGGCAATTCAATTTTATTTATTTACAAACATTGTTCCAAGAGAGCATCCTTAAGCATCACCAGATGTCAAAGTGCCCACAGTCCAAAAAAGTTTAACATCTGAGAGGGATGTAAAATGATAGATATTAGATCTTATTATAGTCTATGGGGATTAAGTCTGGAGAGAGAAAATAAAAACATGAAGCTCTAGGTTAGAGGAGGAGATTTTTAAAAGAAGGGCTAAGGGAGATATTTCACTGACATTGAAGGAAAAGAGATAACTCTTCCTATGAGTCTGAAAAGAAGAGATAAGATTGGTTACAGATGTAGGTTCATCTTTTAGCAGAAGGTGTAGGAGACTGAGAGAGGTTCTGCTTGGTGATTTCAGATTTTCTCCATGTGGTAGAAGGTAGATTTTCAATGGGGGAGGGGGAAGGAGATTAGGGTAAAGGCACACAAATCATAAACACTTAGAGTAGTTATTGAAAAGTCTAGGGGAAGGTGCTGACCTGGGACAAATTAGACTTTGCCAGTACAGTCCTGGGATTGTCTTTGGGCTCAGTGGTTGTAAGTAGCATGGAACACCATCGAGCTCCAGCTCAGAGAGATTCCTCTGTCCCATGGTTAGTGCAATCTTCAATGCACTAGTTCATATCACCTGATGCCTACCCTCCTCCCAGACCCCCAGCTCTCCTGGTACTTGGATCAATCTCCTTCCTTCCCAGCTTCTTCAAGGGCATTTGTTAACCCCATTGAGCAGAACCCCTGCCAATCCATGGGTGGTGCTGTTTTTGTTCAGACTCTGCTATGTTTCTTAAGCAGCATGAAGAATGCACCACTTTCTACTTAGCTCTAGATATCCAAGTACATGGAAATGAAATCTCTTTTCCCTTGTTGGTTAAGTTATTGAGACTTTGTTGGGGGGGGGAAGTATCAGGGACATAATAGACAGGGCTGTACCAGAATGTTCCCCTCCTCATTCTTCTCAGGTTTCCTGAATGCTTCTCCCTAGTGGTCATCTGGAGCCATCGTTACCCCTGCTTGGCAGCGTTCTGACTGGGGAGGGGTAGTATAGGGAAAGGGGACTGGCTGAGTGCTGTCTTTATTCTTATCCTAAGGCTCTAGAGAAAATTAGAAAATTTGGCCCCCAAACAAAGATTCAGGACTCCACTTGATTCTAGTTATTTGGCCTTATCATCTCTGCAAGGTTCCCAACTTCTGATCAAGAATCTCTATTTGATTTATTTCTCCCTCTTCTGAAGTGTCCTGCTTTCATCAGACTCTCAATTACTATTTGTTTAATGAGTAGATATGGGGCAATACAGCAAAGATTATATGACATGAATTTGTGTGTGCACACATGAGAAATTTAAAACACTGCCCAATGTGACCCACGTAGAAATTTAAACTGAAAATTATAACTGAATGAAAGTTTTTCCATGATGTTATTCAGTTTGTCTATGTTGGAAAAAAATGTTAAATCAATGAATTCTTAACCAACATTATATAAAAATATATTATGACTTGCCATTTATTCTCTTAATAAAAGGACTACAGATCAAAACTGTGTGCCTAATTAGGTTTAAAGAAAACAACAACAACAAAACAAAACAGAGAAAAGTGTCATATGTGGGTTTGCCATTAAAAATCTTTACTAGTACATTAAATGAAGACAGCACTTTAAAGAACATGGGTATATATATATATATCTCCTTAAAGATGAGGACTAACATTCAAGAGATTTGATTTCTAAGATCTAAAAATGTTGACTTCAGCCGGGCTAGGTGGCTCAGCCTGTAATCCCGCGTCTTGGGAGGCTGAGGTAAGTGGATTGCCTGAGCCTGTGAGTTCGAGACCCACCTGGGCAACTTGGCGAGACCTCATCTCTACAATAAATCAAAAATCAGCCGGGTGTGGTAGCACGCACCTGTTGTTCCAGTGACTTGGAAGACTGAGGTGAAAGGATTGCTGGAGCCCAGCAGGTTAAGGCTGTGGTGGCCGGGAGCGGCCACTGCACTCCAGTCTGGGCAACAGAGACTCCAACTAAAAAAAAATAAAAATAAAAATGTTGACTTCTAGATAATGCATTGGATTATATGGAGGACAGCAGAGAGAAGGCTGTATATCTTTTTTTCCCCTTTTCCCCTCCCCCACAAATGCAACAGTCCCCTGGCTCTTTCACAGAGGGTCACAGTTCATGAGGAGTCTAAGTCCCATGTAGTTTCTGCAGCTTCGAAATTTCAGAGTGAGTCACTGACAAGCCTCAGAGGGTTAGTTCTATTTTGCTCTGTAGTTTATTTCTTTTTCTTTTCTTTTTTCTCTCCCACACTCTCCCTATTTCTTAGGCATAAATCCAGGTGAGATCAATTCCTGAGATGCTGAATTTCCTTTAAATTGCATAAACCTGGTCCCCATATCCAATACTATCTTGAATCAATACAAATCCTTGACACTCTGCATTACTTCCCACTTCTGAAACTGTTTCCAATTCATAACACAACACACACACACACACACACACACACACACACACACACACACACACAGAAAACACAAAGTAGAAAAACCCTGCAATTTAGGCCAGACTAGAAGTAGTTCTGCCTTATCAGAGTTCAGGTTAAAAGTTCACAGTGAGTTATTCAGGGATAGATTTCAGGGAGGTGAGATGAGCTGTCACCACTACCACCTCATGACAACCTGTGAACTCTGAGCGAACACAGAGTGAAGTCCTTGTCAAATTCTTGTCTTCTCTCTTTGGCTATCCTCACGTACTGTTCTCAGAGGTAATTTAAGACACTCAAGATTTGTGAGCCTGACTGAATAAAGTAAATATGGAAGCGCCTGCTCTCCGCCTCTCAGGAAGCTTTTCAGGCATCCAAAGTTCTCCCTGTGAATCAAATCTGCACACAAATCTGACCACACCTTCTATCAGGTCCTACAGACAAGATGGTCAAAATGAACCCGTAAAGCTGATTCCTATGAACAGCAAAGGACCTGTGGAAAACAGATGTTCTTCCCAGAACATACGCAGGGCGTTTTAACACAATGTTACAGTAATAAAGAGGAAAGATAGAGCCCTTCCCCATTCTCAATCAGTTATGCCTGATTTTCCACAAGTGAATTCTTCACTGATGGTTTCTGAGTTTACCCTAGTGAAGCGCTGTCCATCAGCACTTTATGCCACACTGGAAATGCCTTTAAGCTTTGCTATCCAGTCCAGTGGGTGCTAGCTTCATGTGGCACTGAGCATTTGAAACCTGACTAGTGCGACTTAGGAAATAAATTTTAAATTTGATTTATCTTTATTTTATTTAAATTTAAATAGATATTTTGGACACTGTGATTTTAAGGTTTAGATGTCATTTAGGCTCACGGTTGCTTAACACACAGAAGCAACAGGCAGATTATGTTGAAAACACTAACACAATATCATGCTTATAATTCTTGTTCAAACACTCCCCTCTTTTATTTACAAGACTAAATTGGCTTCCAATTTAAGGTGTAGAACTAAAGGATGGTTTTACCATCCCTCCTTCTCTTACCCCATGCATTTTTTTCCCCTTCTACTCCAAACCCACTGCAAACATAATATAGATTTAGCAATGGGAATAGACTTATGATAGCAGGATCACAGAAGGGAAAACAGCAACAAACACATGAGGAATTGCAAATATCTTTGAATTTTGAAAACACACTGGTAAATGAAAGAGGAAACTGTGACCGGCCAAGAGCGGGGCAGTAGTAGAAGTTAAAGGTAATTTCCCCAGAAAACTCCTGAGAAGAGAAGCTCTAAACTTGGGATGACTAGTTATGAAAGATGGGAGGGGAGTAAAATGAATGAAAAATAAAAAGTTAATTCAAGCTGCATCTTATGAACACTTTCCCTGAGTAGAAACTTAACCAATTTCCTTTACCACAGAACAGAGAGAAAGGCAATTCAGGATTCATTTTTGGATAAAACCCAGAGGGTTTTTATGCAAGCTCTCCCTCCAAATTGAATACACTTCTTGAGAAGAAGAAGGATGCTGTTGTAAGGTAGGCATCCAAGCACCTTTGCTGAACTAGCTCTAGAAGACCCCAGAACATAACCTGCTATCTGTCAGTTTATTCTGCAAGCCCACCCCACACAAACAGAGTCCCCAGACTGGCTTCCATTCAAGGATAAGCCCAGCAAGAAAGCAGACAGAGATTCATAAGGGAGGAAATGAAAATTGACAATTACTACCAGTTGATATCTGCCAATATGAAAAAGAAAGACCGACAAAAAGTACAACAAACTCAGGAGGAAGTCAAGAAAATGTAGAGATGAATCAAAGTTCTAAAAATATGATTGCTATTTTTACTTTATAAACCCTTTCATTATAATCTTCAAAGAAATCAAAGAAATGTCAAATCTAAAAAACAAGTACTGGATGCTATAAAATATAAACAATCAAGGATACAAAAGATCTCATGAAAATTAAAAATATGATTGCTAAGAAAAAAGTAAATGTTTATAAACAGGAAGGTTAGTGGCTGTGGTTGAGTAAAATATCTAGAAAATAAATCAAACAGTTCAGAAAACACATAGTATTAAGGAACTATCAAAAGCGTACAGAAAAAGTATAAAAAGACTAATGTATGATAAATAGGAGTTACAGAAAGAAAGAACAGAAAAAAACCGTGAGAAGAAAATTAAAGAAATACAAAATATTTCATGGAGCTAAATTGTGGTCCAAGTTTCTAAGTTAATATTATAAAAGAATACTGGAAGAATGAAGGAAACAAAAAATGACATGAGAATGACATGGTCCACATAGGCTGCAAAGTAAAATGCGGCATGAATTTAGTAACTGATGGATCGTCAGTAGAGAGAAGTCATTGACTTATAAGCTGGGAGCACTCACTTCTCAATTATTTATGTGTTATGACCTCTGACTCAGAGGATGGGGGCATGTTGACCTCTGTCTAGCATGGCTCCTCAGAGAGTAATATGTACTAGAAAATGTAAATACATGTTACTGATTTTGAAGTTTAGTGCTTAATCTGCAGGCAGAGCTCACAAATTAACTATGATTTCAAGACATAATATAAATATTATTAATCTTGATAATGTAAAAGCTTGTGGTTAACTGAAGATGGGAGTGGAGATTGGGGAGCTGGAAGCAAAAGCTGTCAATTATATTGTATTCGTAGGCTAAATTCTCAAGCAATAATGTTCACCACTGGTGAGACAGTAAATTATTTTATTTTTAAATAAATTTACTAGAGATATCATATCTTAACATAGCTTTAAAAAACTGGAGTGAGATGAAGGAAAGATGATTGTAAAGTGTTATCTGTGAGCTAAATTCACAAATTCTATGCTTGGAGTCAGTAGGTAATACCTAAGTGAAAATAGTGGCGTACTATTTACATTTATGGAGATAATAGCAGGAAAAATACAAAAACTATTCAAAAATGACTCACGAATGAAGTAGAGCAAGAAGGTGTAAAATGAAGTGAGTTAATAAAGTGCTGCTGTTTCTTATAGGCTCTTCTATTGGTTTTTCTAACCATGGATATATGTTTCTTTTATTAAAATAAGAAAATAATATGGACACATTCAACTTTTAGAGAAACAAAATCGGTGAATACATTTTAACAATCTGAAGAAATGGTGTGGCTCTACTGAAAAAAGCTGTGACAATCTTGGATAACTTAGTCAATTAAGATGATATAGACCTTGATACTTGAGTATTATAAAAGATATATCAATAAATGAAGTGATACATTACCAAGTAGTTTACATCAAGGGAGGCAATAAAGCCTAAACTTTCCATTCATGTGCTATTCAGATTAATGGTTTCATTTCTGCTTGTGCCATTAAATTTAAAGAGTTTCACTATAAATATCCCAAGTCCTAACAAACTCAAAGATATTGCCTTTTCAAGGAATATACAGGCCCAGGGTTTTAAAATGTTTTATTCTTAGAATGACTTCTCACTTCATTGCACACAAACTTTGCTAATCAGTGAAGAATGTATACACATTTAAGAGCCATCAAATCAAATCACTCAGTGTCTCCTTTTAATTGTCTCACGCAGCATGACTTAGACATGTTGACCTAAAGAGCCAATAATGAACTTCTGCCTTCAAGTCTTCTCTAGGTCTTGGCTTTCAGCCACATTAGCCATCTGCCTGCCATACCCATTGGCTGTTCTATGTCTGAAAGCTTCTTTTTGTCTCCAAGAATCACAATGGTCTACACTGACAAGCTTAAAATTCACACCTTTAGTACATAATTGCAGAAGGACCATCTCTGTTCTCTTGAAATGGTGATATCAGTAATAGAATCTACAGACATTTCTGAACATCTAGTAGGTGCTAATTGATATACTTATGTTTATTATTAAAATTATGAAATGGATCAATTTGATGAAGAACTAGTATCTTTGCTTAAGTTTCTTATTCAAAGTCACATAATTGGCTAGAGACAGAACTAAGATTTGAATCCAGAAATTCCTGTCTGGGTCAAGTGTTTTCTCTAATCCCTTATAGCTCCCTTTTTTGGGAGTTACAAAAGCATCCAGGTGTATGGATAATCACTCATTTCTGTGTATTGGCCATTATGTACATGGGGTGAGACATTTGTAAATTTTATGTCTCTTAGTCACAAGATCAGAATTATTTTAAAGTAATGAAGCAAGTTCAAGTTACAAAGAATAAACAATTTATAATTCTGTATAGGCAGTCAGTTCAATGCAGTGAAAATTAATGGCTTTGAGTCACAGATGCCTTTCTCTGTGATTTTGAGTAAACCACCTAACTTTTCTGAACCTCAATGCCCTGACTTCTAAAATAGGAATACAGAGTTGGTCTGAGAGTTACCCAAGATCACGGCTATCAAATGCCTGTCTTTAACGGACATTCGTTCAGTGTTGCCTTCCTTCTTACTTGAGTTCCACCCCATCTTCCCTAGTGAATCATTCTTGTCTTCTAAAAGTAAAGACACCCATTTCTTCTACATTTGACATGAGTTCCACCTTGAGCTATTCTGATTTTATATGGATGCTTTCTTAACACACAAAAAATGGGGAGCTATTAGGGATTAGACAAAACACTTGACCCAGAACAGGAATTTCTGGATTCAAATATTAGTTCTGTCTCTAACCAATTATGTGACTTTGAATAAAAAACTTAAGCCCTCAAGAGATGCTAGTTCTTCATCAAATTGATCAGTTTAATAATTTTTAATAATAGACATAATATATCAATTAGTACCTACTAGATGTTCAGTAATGTCTGTAGATTCTACTACTGGTATCACCACTGTATGATAATTCTCCTATGCTCTTTTGTCCAGTTTCCTGTGTAGTTAAAATGGTCTAGCTGCTTTCCCCTTTATTGTTTTTTCTATGCTGTAATGCTGGGTGAGGCCTGAGTTGAGTCTGCATAGCCCAAGGAAAATCCATACCGCTCGCCCGCTCACCTCCTTCAACTCCCCTGTCTAAGAGAGATCTTTGTGTTCTCTCACAACCAGCAGCCTGTGGTGACATGAGTGAATGCCTCTGTACACTCTGCACTGTCTCTCTGCTTATCACCCGACAGAGTCAGCCTTCCCATCACTCTTCCTGTCTTTACAGTTCTAGTGAACAGACACTTGTTAACCTCGACACTGTCTCTTGCAGCAGCATTAACCATCGTGAGAGTGTCCTTCAGCTTCTATATGCTGGCTCTGCCCAGGAATCAAACAGGCTCAGATCCAAATTAACATTATAGCATTAAACCAGAAAATGGTAAGCAATGCATTTCTTTTAACAATATACAGCAAGGAGGCTAGTAGCTTTTTCCCTGTAGAATTTTTCACGCCAAATTCAACAATCTTTGGAATATTGAATCACAGTGGTATTTCTTGAGTGGCAACATCTCAAAGTGAGTGAACTTAAAAATTATTTCTGAAAGACTCATAATGTTTCCTGTAATAACATGGTCTTCGGGAGGCATAAATAAATGTTAGCAGCAGTTTATCCGCATCCCAACCTGAGCATGCAGGGAAATACAAAATGTAAAGTCCACCTAGAAAAATGCTCCTAAAGAAAAACATCCAGAAGGTTACATTTATTCATAATTCAACATATCCTTATTAAGTGACTACTGTGTGCTGGCCATTCTTTGAGGCACTAGAAAACATCAGTGAGCAAAACAGATAAACTTCCTGCCCTCACATTCCAGAAGGGGAAACAGATGAACAAATAAACAATATATGATACATAAACGATATATAGCTGTAACTGCTAGGGAGCAAAGTAAAGAAGGGAAGTGTGTTAGTTTTCCCAGACTGCTATAACAAATTATCACAAACCTGATGACTTAAAACAACAGAAATTCATTTTTGCACAGTTTTGGAGGCCATAAGTTCCGAATCAAGATGTCAGGGAGAATTCATGCACCTGCAACCCACTGATTTTTTCAAGAACACACACAGGGGAAAAGATAATCTCTTCAATGAATAGTGTTGGAAAATTTAGATGTTTACATGCAGAAGAATGAGACTAGACCCTTGCCTCTCACCACATACAAAAACAAAAAATTCAACTCAAAAGGAAACTTACACTTAAATGTAAAACATGAAATTGTGAAGTAGCTTGGAGAAAAATAGGGGAAACACTTCAAGTCATTGGAGTGGGGAAAGGAATTTTTAAAACTACTCAAAAGAATAGACAGCAAATGTGAAAAAAGACAATGTGATTATATCAAACTAAAATGCTTTGACACAGCAAACTATTAACAAAGTGAAGAGACAACCTACAGAATGAAAAAAATTTGCAAACTATACATCTGACAAGGGGTTAAAATCCAGAAAATATAGGATACTTAACTCAATGACAAAAAAATTAAACCAATTGGAAAATGAACAAAAACTTAATAAACCTTTCTTTAAAAAACACATACAAATGGTCAACAGTTATATAAAGAAGGTTCAAAATCACTAATCACCATGGAAGGGCCAGTCAAAACAATAATGAAATACTACCTCACTCTAGTTAAAATGGTTATTATCAAAAAGACAGAAGACAAGTGTTAGCAAGGATGTGGAGAAAAGAGAATACTTATACTCTGTTGGTGGGACTGCAGACTAGTACAGCCATTGTAGAAAACTGTATGAAAGTTCCTCACAAAATTAAAGATAGAACTACCATATGATCTAGCAATCTCAGTACTTGGTTGATATCCAAAGAAAATGAAATCAATATGTTAAAGAGATTTCTGCACTCCCGTGTTTACTATAGCACTATCCCCAATTGCCAAGATATGGAATCAACCTAAGTGTTCACCCACAGATTAATGGATAAAGAAAATGTGGTATGTGTACACAATGGAATACAATTAAACCGTAAAAGAGAATAAAATCCTGTCTTATTTGAACCTGTGTATAAACTCGGAAGACATCATTGGTAAGTGATAAAAGCCAGATACAGAAAGACAAATACTACATAATCTCACTCATGTGGAATTTTTTTTAAAAAAATGAACTCATAAAAGCATAGAGTAGAGCAGTGGTTATCAGAGATGAGGGAGGGGAGGGAGGGGATAAGATGGTGAAAATTAGCCATAAGGGAGACTTCCTTATGTCTAATGTTTTTATCACAAAGAAATGATATGTTTATGAGGTAATGAATACACTAATTACCCTGATTGGATCATTATAGGACATACATATGTATTAAAATATTAAATTATACCCCATAAACACACACAATGACAACCTGTCAATTAAAATGTTTTAAATGTAAAATACTTTTAAAAAAGATGTCTGCAGGGCCATGGTCTGTCCGAAGGCTAGAAGGCAAACTCTTTGCTTGCAGCTTCCGGTGTCTGTCTAGTGGTTCCAGGCATTCCTTGGTGTGTGGCTGTGTAACTAATCTCTGCTTCTGTCCTCACACAGGTTTCTTCTCCTGTCTCTTATAAGGACACTTGTCATTGGATTTAGGACCCACTGAGGTAATCCAGAATGACCTCACTTCAACATCCTTAATTAATTACATTTGTAGAGACTCTTGTTCCAAATAAGGTGACATTTACGGGTGCCAGGATGTGGCCATATCTTTTGGGCGGACTACCATTCAACTTACAACAAGAAGGAAGATAAGAGTGGCGGGGACATAGATGGTTTTACACAGAGTGAACAGGAGAGGTCTTTCAGAAGAGGTAACATACAAGCAGAAACATTAATGAAGGGCCAAATTATTTCACTATCTGAGGAATGAGTGTTCCAGTGGAAGAAATGGCAAGTACATATGGCACAAAATGGGCATGAGTTTGGTCCTTCTAGGCTAGGAAGTGTTAAGTGAAGTTACTGAGAGGAAAAATGGAAGGAGATGAGGTTGGACCCAGTGGCTAGAACACAACGGTTTGGCAGCTATGGTGTGGCCAAGCACTGGAATGCCTCAAGAATGTGCTATTGAACTTGATGCTCCAGGTGTTCTCTGGTGCCATTTTCAGACTGTCCCAAGATCACTGCCTTGATGTTTTCTGACTATCAAGATATGCCCAATACCATGTTCCTGCTCCTGCTCCTGGTTTTAGGGATGTTCTCTGCATCTCCCTGTCCACCCTGTCTTCCTGTGGTTTCCTGTGCCCATTGGTTATCTGGTTGAAGGAGGAAGCAGGAACTCCCCTACTCCCTACCTGTGCCTTCCGGGTCACCTTGTGCTGATCTGGATCAAGTACGTTCCCCAAACTGCTTGTAGCTTTCTAAGATCTTTTTTTATTTAAGAGTTATATTATCTTTGCTTTTCAGCTGCAGATGCGTCTTTTAAAGAGAAGCCTATCCGTTTTTCATAGATTTCAAAGTTTTTAGTAACTACTGATCGTGGGGAAGACAGTGCTAGCTTTCAAGACTCACTGCCTTATTTTCATGGTTTCTTAGCTAGGATGCCACTTTCATTTTTGAATCTTCCACATGTAACCAAGGTGAGAGTCCAGGGACTGAGCGACATCACTTATTTAAGATACATGGAGAATTTCAAAGACCAAGGAGTCAATCACTTGGCCTTGTGGGAGTGCTGGAAGTTGAAAGACATTCCAGACCACACAAGCAGATTCCCTCTGTTTTCCACCGCAGGATTCACAGAAAGGATTTGTCTTGGGGGAGAAAAAAAGTTGGCCGGGTGACATTCTATCGCTCATTATAATGCCCACGGCCCCCATAAACATAGAAGGAGGAGATGAGAAAATGTATTATTTGCCACCTGCTTGTGATGTTAAATAGAGCTGCTTTTATTTTATACCTTCAAAATGTACCTATTATCCTAATTAAAATCACCCTGGGTACTAAATTAAATTGAAGTAAACAGCTGAAGTAGATTTATGTTTTTCTAATCAAGTATGTATAGGAATAAATGAATAACCTTCCTCCTTTCCACCCCAACCCAACACTCTTTTTCTTTTGTCTTGAAACCGGAGCTCTCAGACATTCCTATTATCCAGGACATTGGAAGTGAGTAGAATTAAATACCTTGTTTTTTGCACTTATTTTTTCTATCTTTTAGAACATAGGTGGAAAGATAATAATTATCAGGTCAACATAAATCTTTTCCTCCTAATCCTTCAACAAAGGCAATAAAACAGTTTTTTTCTTTAATATATAATGGAATATCATCAAGAAAAGGATGTTCAAAGGTGACTTTCTAAGAAAAAAATATGCTCTCATTAATGACTGCTATGACCTTTAGGAACATTTTGTGAAAATGTACTTAGCTTGCTTCTGTTTAGCCGGCAGGACTGTATCTATTATTGGTCCTGTAATTTTTGATCAAGCCATCAAGTTATGACTGCTTCTCATGACAGCAAAATTAAGCCTAAGTCTTGGCCTCTGCCTGTTTTACCACAAGGAGAAAAGACTTCAGCACATCAACTCAATTGTAGTTTATAGGTGAATAGTCGTAAAACATTTCTGAAGCCACATGGGTAAAAATAGTCATTGGAAATCTCATTATATCATATTTATAGTGGCATTGTACAGAAGAAAAATAATAGAATAGGTCATTTTACTCAGACAGTTTTCTCCAAGTCAGACTTCAAAGTCTACCACCATGTTTCCTTTTTTTGTTTTTCTAAATGAGTCTAGGACAGGGTCACTTTAAAGTTTAAGTATAGGATATATAATTGTTTTCTTGCTTTTTTTCCATGAAAAAGAGAACTGAACACATTTTATTATTGAAGTGAAAATGGAGACCTCTATTGTAACTCTGCTTGAAAATGTAGCAGAGGTAAGTTGCAGCCACTGGTAATTAGGAGACAACAATCTCTCCCTAGCCAGGCACCCCACCCTGGCCCCAGTCTGCATAATTTGGAAGTAATGAAGATTTCAGCTGGTACAGGGAACATTCTCATCCACTAAGCAGCAGGGGAGAGGACTTGAAATTTTGCATATTATTTTATAGTGGAATTTAACAAGTCAAAGTATTAATTGGAAGGAAATATACGATTGTTCTGTAGAAGTATCACATGCAGTTATCTTATTTGGTCCATGTTACATAAGGAGAAGTCATTGCACAACAAATCAAAATAGAAGAACAAGGGACAATAAATCAAAATAGAAGAACAACAATAACAAAACAACATTACCTTTACATAACTCATGTTACACTTTTTCTTTTAACCACTGAAGCATAATTTAGATGAGAAAAGTGTATTTTATGAATCAGAAGTCATAGGATGGTAAACATAATTGAGCAGGCTCTTCTGCAAAAAAATTTGAAAGGTCATTGAGAATCCCCAAACCATGACAGATTGCTGGAAAGTTTGCCTTAAACGCTAGTATGAAAGGCCTATAACAGTCTCCATCTGTTCAGTGCACACTTAAAAAGAGTCTGAGAGCCTAAACAGTAGAACAAAGTTACCTGTGATGACACTGTCTTTCTTGCGACGGCTGTTTAATTTTAACTGTGGTGTTTGGGGATCAAAAAATGATTTTCATAAATATTTGATAGACCTTTTTCCGGGTGAGATGCCCACCCCCTACACACATATGAGAATTGGCCAGTAAAATCTATTTTCAATTCTATTTATCATTCAACTGAGCTATTGGTATACTTTGGTCTGATGTGCACAGTCACACTGCGATGGGAAATTTGAAGCTGTTATAGGCGACATGGGTTTGAACTGAAAACTTTTAGGGCAGCAGTGATTTACTGGCAAATTCTTTAAAAACACCAATGGAAAGAAAATGAAAATGTGTTCAAAGGTGTGTAATCACCAATAATGTGCCACATGTATTTGAAACATCCCTGCTTTTATGCTCAGGTGCCATTATCTGAAAACTTTAATAGCCTGCAGCTTGGACTTTTATTTCCATACTTTAATTGCATGCGTTGTTTTTTGCAGATGCAAGATACTGTTTCAATTGCATTTTTTTAATAAGATGGAAATGCACTAAGGATGGATAACTGAAGCCAGCTTAGTTTTAGTTGCCTTATCTTCTTTATATTTCTGGGTATGGATAGAAATCAAAGATACAGACATATTGCCTAGCAGAGAAACTTGCTTAGGAGGGAGGCCAAATTGTCCAGCGTCTACTTACTATTTTCTCTATTACTCGATTAATAGACAACATGGCAGCTAAATAGCAAGTAAGATTCTCCGAGTTCTGTCAATGTTGTAAGAATTTATTTTGAATCATTGGAAACTTGAAAACATGACTACAGGACTTTAAATGAAGGCTATTTGGGGGAAATATACCTAGGTAAGGTATATTACTTAGCCTGTAATCAATCATCTTTCAATTTCTTGATAACAAAGTATTATTTCTCTTTTCCATGTCTTTTGACTCATGGAAAGATATTTGCTTTTCAAGGGATGACATTTTATAGGAAGAGTACAATAAATTATCATTGTACAGATATTGGACTACTGTCAGAGTCATTGCTGTTAGGGCTTCAGTTTCTAGAAGACTATGAGGTCATTGCTTGCAAACTTACTCTCCCAGTAGAAATGAAAGGACTAGAAAAGAGTAAGATTTATAAATATCTGCTATAAATTGAATTTATTAAGTGAATTTTTACTGTGGGAATCTGACAAAGGAAAAAAAAACTGGAGAAATGATGCTTAAAGCTCTGTAATGAAGAAAATTATGCTAGCCTTTTAAAAAAAATTTTTAGGTGGATTTAGATTTTAAAATTTTATTTAAAAAAGAGGAAGTAGTCTTTCAGCTTTTGTTTTTTAGCGATGAATAAAAGTGCAAGACCTTTGAAAGTAAGTTAAGCATTGGTCATAAAAATGTGAAGTTACAAATGGTCAATAAAAGATGACTAGAAGATATCTAATAAACCAGAGGAGAAAAACCTGGATAGATTCCTATATGCATTATTGCTGCCACAATTGAGGGAATCTGTCAGTGACTTGGTTACAAATCAAACTTGAATTAGCTTAAGAAAACATTTTGAGAGAAAATGTTGGCACGTGGAACTACAACAGATGTGGCAGAGCCTCAACCCCTCAGAGAAAACAGGGTCCTGGACAGCAAGAGGAGGCACTCTCCACTTCTAATTTGGCTTCTTCTTGATGTTGGCTTCTTTCTCAACTTGGACGTCCTCTGTGGTGAATAGAAGCATGGTTACTTGACATTTCTTGATTGTGTCACTAGACAGAATGGAATTCCTGATTTCTGTTTCCAAATTAAAAAGTCACAGAGAAGAGTTGATTGGTTGAGACTGAATCAGGGATGCATCCCTGAACCAATCAACTCTTACTTAGAAGATAGGCTCTACATAAGCCCAGAGGGGCCAGTAGCTCATTCCTAGATTAATCACTGTGGTCAAGGAGGAGGAAGTTTTGAAAAGAAGGCAACTCTCAATTTAAACTCATGGTTAAAGAAGGGGAAAAAATATATGGCCCAGAAAATTGAGTGTTGTTTTGAGCAGACAAAATAGTAGGCACTTACTACTTGGAGTAAGTATGGGCTGAGTACATTCTCTGAGACAAGAGGATTTAATTTTGATGCAGGATTTATTTCCCTAGAAGTGCAAAGCTCTTTCTTATGGAAGATAATTACTTGTGGTAACATTTTTTTAAAACAAAGAATCTAAGCAGTGGAAGTAGTTGAGAAAATACCATAATATTGTTTCAAAATTTAAGCACAAAATTTTAACCACTATAAACTGATCATAAATGAGACATAAAATAGCCAAATAAAAAATACAAAAAACAAATGTTCAACAAACAAAACAAAAACACTAGAGCCCTCTTCTGAAAATACTTGTGTGATCTGGGCTTATTTATCTGTATGGAGCTTTGGGGTATGAAGAGACTTGTTATAGGCATAAGATGAGCTGATGTTTACAGGTGTTTGCAGACGTTATCTGGCTGCTCCAGTATTGATCCAAGGAGAACTATTTCAAGGTAGAAGACCAAGAGTGAATAGTAATGGCTATTTTGAAGTTAGAAAAGATGGGATGGCTTTTAAAGATATCTCAGAATGAAATTATCTGTAACTTAACTACAGAAGAACAAATTTGAACTTGACTGTTTCATATTTGATGAAGCAGAGCATGTCCATGATTTTGTTAATTAATACATGCATAATTATGTCCCTTTTTAATAGGAGTTAAAAAGTCTGTTTAATATTGCTTTAAGTGTGTATTTTCAGTAAAAATTTTAAAGAGTTATCAAGCGTAAGATTTATTTTTTACCCAAAATAGCCACCTCTTTTTTCTGAAATAGATGTATAGATTAAAATCTTTGCAGTTGGAATACTGAATGCTCATAAATCTGAAGCGTAATATTGATGTTTCAGTGATATTTACATGTCTCAAGTATAGAATGTGAAGCAGTTCACTGTGTACTAGTTACCAAACTGTTTGAGTACAGTGAGACAGACCATACTCATACACAAGTTACATGAAGAGGAATTTATTACTTACAGATAGGCAGTGAGGAACAATAGAAGCCTAGGATATATTATGAACAGGTTCCCCCAAGTCTCAGAAAGCTGCTGGAGCTGATAGAGCCTCAAGTTTGTGTACCCCCCATTACACAACAAATGAGGGATTTTAAAAGGCAGCTACTCTGAGTTATATACCTCGGGGTCACAGGATTCACTGAGCTAAAGCATTAAAGAGCATTCTGTTCCAGAAGTCTCAGAACAGAGCCCAGGGTATTCCAGCCAGTTCCTTCTCATCTCATTCCCAGCAGATTCTATACTTACTCTTGAGAACCACAAGCAAGAAACAGGCAGAGAACTGAGCTGGCCAGAGCTACCTGGGGGACTCTATTGCAGAGGGGTAGCCTACAAATCAACGGGTCTGAGAGCGATTGTGAAATTTTCTTAAGGAAAATACATTCCCATCTTTGATATACATTTATTTATTCAGTAGATATTTGTCAGATACTTACAGTGTATGATGCTCTGGATTGGTGCTGTAAACAGAAATATTCCCTGGCATTAAGGAACTCCTATTTTAGTGACATACATACCTATATGACTGAAGTATAAAAGGCTAAATGCTTCAATCTTGACTACAGAATATACTGTAGGAATACAACAAAGAAAGCAAACTGATAACTGCTGAAGTTTTTTGTCCTACTTGAAAGATAAGTATTCAAAAAGAAATATATGCTAATGAGATCATGCATACCTCTGAGTCAAGGTAGTAAAGAAAAGGAAAATTTGAACGGTAGTCAAAACTGCAGTTCTATGCACCTTTAGTAATATAATCAAGTAGAAATCTCATTGAGTGCTGAGAACAGAAAGAAACTTAGAAAATTTAGGTACATTTTGAACTTTTACAATCCTTAAAGCTTCTGAATTTCCCCCCTTTGTTCTTTAGAAGTGGATTGTCACTCTGTGACCAAGGCTTTAGTAGCTACTTAATAGTTACGGTGTAACTAAAAAGTTCTTTTATTACAGGGCTTCCACTGTCAATGTCAGTAGATCCAGAGCTTTCTTCTGGTTTTAAGTTTAAATTAATGATTCCAACTAACCATTTGTAGAAGAGGCCAAGCTGTAATAGCGACATTCCTCACATTATCTGGTAAATGGTGAAAACTTATCAAGTAACTTACAAAATTTATTCAGTTAGAGGAGATTTTATTTCTAACTAAGTGGACAAGTGGAAAGAAAAATGACTTTAATCAGAAATATTTGATGCCATTGATAAGCACACATCTGAATATTATTTTTTCAATCTTTTCCTTATTAATTTTTCACTTAAGAGAGGAGAGTTGCCTGTGAAGAATCGTTTATACTTATATTTGTACTACGATCACATGAAAAAAGTAATTGTTGGTGAAAAGACATTTTCAAGCCTCCAATAAATTCCTTAGACAATGAGAAAAAGGAAATTCTTGAGAAAAAGGATTCCTTGAGACCTAGAACTGTACAAACATGTGATGCCAATTGTTCAAAGATCCACACAGATCTGCACATTCATTGATGACACTCCAAGTTTTAATTAAGTACAGAGAATGACAGTGATAATGCCCATCATTACATGTTTCCAGTGCCTTGTTTTTAAAATCTTTTTCCTTTTAATGTAGCTTAGTAATCAAATTTGCAAAAATGTACGTTTTAACTGGTATAACTAAAAAATGTCAATAAGCATAAAATAAAATGCAGAAAACAAGAATGTATGAGCAACCACTTAGGCATATTGGTGGTTGATGAGGTTGTGTTATTGCATGCCTCACTACATTATATACTATATAAGAGAACAGTGCATTGTGGGATGTCAGTCCAAAGGAGACAATTTGGGGGTCTGATTCCTTTCTTTCTCTTTGGGCTATTTCCACAACACTGCTCTGACCAGGCTATGTTTAGCGATTAGATGTATGTTGTTTTTTCCCCTACCCTTTGATCTCTTCCCCCCAGGAAATGATAATAGTTCATTTTCAGAGTTAGGGAACATAAAACTATGAATGAATTTGGCGAGAGCAAAATGAAGCAATAATAATAGTGCTAAGAGGCAGAGAGAGGAGAGAGGAGAGGAGAGACAAGAGAGAGAGAGAGAGAGAGAGAGAGACAGAGAGAGAGAGAGAGAGAGAGAGAGAGAGAGAGAAAGAGAGTTGGCCAGAGAGTGTGTTGGCCCAGTGGGGTACTCCAGACAGTCCAGGGAAAAGACAAAAGCATTCACAGGGCAAATTCTGAGGGTGAGGGCTGGGCTGGATAAAAGATGTCCGCTGCTGCAATGGGTTTGCTGTGGGCGAGCAATGGCAGTACTTGAGACACTACTTTGCCCTTTTGTTCCAGGTATGCCGTCTGGATTTCTGTACTTCCTTGGTATGACTACTCTCCTCTATGCTTGAGAAAGAACTCAACTTGTAAACACAGAAGATATCTATTCTCCAACTCCAAGGGAGATCCTTGCAATAGGCAACATACTTTGGTTTTATTCTTCGACCTTCAAATATAACTCCAAATATACCCAAATTAAAAAAAAAATGTGAATCAATTCAACAATGAAACCAATTCCTTTTATTTAGTAATAATTCAGTTTTTTCATTTCAGGTCTCAATGACTTGTCGCAAAAGCATGGCTGCAGTCATCACTCAATGATTATTATGGTGTCCTCCTCCGTGTCTAGGTCACATTTAATAAATGACTCTTCATGTTGTTTCCTTGTTTTATATTTTAGAGCCGCCACCTTTTTTTCTTTTGATACTTGATGACTCCTTTTAATTCAATATCTTAAGACAGATTTAAAGATTTATGTGCTAGTGTGTTGATACTGTTTGTGATGCCAACTGTTTTTATACAATATATACTTATTGTATCGGAGAAGCAAATACTATAGGGTTTGAATTTTACTTTCTTCCACACCTGTGGGGAACGTCTGCTTTTGGATAAGTGCTGGCCAATTGCAGTTATGATCAAAGTGCCATGTAATTCTTATTTCATTTCAATTCTTTGTAACTAAGGTAAAATTTAGGATGAAGTAGCATGTCCTCAAAAGCAAGAAGACATGAATTTTTCTTCTTGCTTGGGTATTGATTTTTTTTGTTTTGTTCTTTTTTTTTTGAGTTAGAGTCTCTCTCTGTCGACCAGACTGGAGTGCAGTGGCTGCTCCCGGTCACCTCAACCTCGACCTGCTGGGCTCCGGCGATCCTTCCTCCTCAGTCTTCCCAGTAGTGGGAACTACAGTCATGCACTACCACGCCCAGCTGATTTTTTGATTTATTGTAGAGATGAGGTCTCGCTGACCAGGCGGGTCTCGAACCCGCGGGCTCAGGCAATCCACTCACCTCAGCCTTCCAAAGGCACAGGATTACAGGCTGAGTCACCAAGCCCGGCAGGGTATTGATTTTACTCACTGAAAAAGGAAGAAGTCTGAGCTGGCTACCAATTTTCTGTTTTGGGATCTTTTGCATTTTTTATTATTAATAATTTGAGTCATGAAGTAACAAATATGTTTAATTTTAAATATGTGTAGAAAGCAAAATGCCCACAGTGAAAAAAAATTGAAAATGTGATTTAATTGATTTTTTTTTCCTGCTGAGGTAAATGATATAGTCAGCTCAATTATATAGTCAGCTTTGGTTAGGAAATTATTACCTGTACAACTTCCAGGAAAATTCAGTGACTCCCTTCATGAAATGGAAAGTAACTGAAATGCCCTCCTTTCAATTTGTTGTTTAGTACAACTAGGCAAATCCAAAATGAGAAAGATTATTTTTGTTTTTTGACTTTTTTGTTTCTTTGTTTGTTTTTAAGAAAGCATTACATTTTGTTACAAGATTGAATGCTGGAAAGCGTTGTTCTGGAGAAATGGATTTTTAATCTGGTTGAACCAGGATAGGACAACTTGTCTCAGAAAATTCAGTGGAGGTCAACCTCCATTCTTTTCTGTTTCCTGCAAGTCAGGCACCTTGTCAAGTGGGGGAAATAAAAAGTGAATAAGAAATATTTGTGCTCACAAGGCTTATAGTTTTATCAGGGAAATGGAACTCTCCATAGAAATCTCTACAGCGAATAGAAGCATGTAAAATGGAGACTGAGGACCCAGGTGCGATGGGATGAGGGACACCTTCATCTGGAGGGTCATTCAGTGGGCAGGGGGCGTGTTCTGCAGAAGGAAGCCTGAATCCCACCTAGAAGGTTAAGACATAGAGGAGGAGAGCATAGGGGCAGAGGCATGGGGTCAAGGGCCACAGCCCCTGGAATAGGAGGACATTGCTCTAAGAGTTTAAATCATGAGAGTGGAAATAGTAGATGAGGTTGGATCTGTAGGTGGGGTCAGGCCATGGGAGTCCATGCGGACCATTTGGGAGTAATTGATAGAATTCGTGGAGGAGCATGGCATGGCCGGATTTTTGTTTTAAAGATGTGGGGTACAATTCAGGTTGAGGTATACAAATCTTCATTATGCAGGCACCCTTGCTGATGAAGTGTACTCCCCCTCCTCTGGGAGTTTTCCACTACTGCCAGTCCCAACCTTCCCCCATCCGTGGCAATTTTCCACTACAGCCAATCCATTTCTTATAGTATTATGATAGTTATTCAAGGTTCACTTATGAGTGAGAACACACACACACACACACACACACACACACACACACACACACACACACACGGTGCCATAACATATGTACACATTTTAAGTATGGTATTCGCTCAAAAGATGGCTTTAATCAAACGAATGCTAACATCACCACACGACCGTCAATGAACATAGTGGAAGCTCTGTTGAGTGAATGTCATACTACACATTGTTACTGTAATTGAACTTACCTTCGAAAACTAGTATATAGATAACATTGCTTAAACTGTGTCTACTTTTTTTGGCACCCTGCTGGTGTCTTTATGAAAGTTGAGTTTCAAAGGGAAAGGAGAGGGGTCAGGGTCCAAGTGAAGAAGGCATAGACTTCAGGAGCATAGTGAGGGAAAAGGTCAAAATTGATTTAATTTAGAAAACTAGGTCATGGTAATTGACTAGATGCTGAGTAAGGGAGAAGAAGAATAATGATAATACTCACAATGATAACACATGTATTGTACTTTTATTTAAGCTCTACCATAAATGGAATGAAGCTGATATATTTTTCCCCTTTCATTCATTCACTTATCTATTTGTTCTTTTGTTTTGTCCTCTAGAGCTTATAATCTATGAGAAAGACAGATAAATGCATCAACTTTTACAATACATTTAAAATGACAATACATCTATATGAGAACTCTGTAAGGCCTCAGAGAAATAACCCTAACCCAACACGACACATGCTTTAAAGGGTTCTATATAAGATCTCATTTAATAAATAAACGTGTTGCTATAACATTATGGCGACTGGCATTTGCTTAATCAAATACCATGGACCGCTATCATTATTTAAATGGAAAAGAATTAAATGTTGATAACAGTAAAAATAAATGTTCATCTAGGGGTGACCTATGCATTAAAGTTTCAAACTGACTCACTTTTTCTCAATTCACACAAACACCTGCACGCACACATGCCTATGAGATTTATCTTTGTCACCCATGTCCCATCAGACATGTGAGGAGTTTCATCAATGTCAGCTGAGAACGATTTGTAACATTGAATGAGTATAACTTTGAAGCTATCCCTCTTGTAATTCTGTTTTTGCCGAGCTGGAAATGTGCACAGGCTAGATGGTAGAGCTCTATTATGGGATGTACAGGATGACTGCAAACAGGGCCAGAAAGAAATTCCCTAAGGATGTCCTAGAAGCTGATTGCCTGCAATGCAGCACAGCCCTTGGCTGTTATAAAACAAAAGCAGAAATTAGATCAACCTTAGATGCAGCAGTCAGAGATAGTGTGATAAAGAGTTTGCAATGAATGAAGAAATAGAAAGAAAAGCATAGTCATGACTGGGTTGATTATGTGTAGACTTTGGGGTGAAATATGTTTATCTTGACCATAGTCATACTAAATCTTAGTACAGTTACATCTGTTTAAGTCACTCTTTTGAAATAGTGCTTACATTTTCTGACAAATTTTGTTAGTAAGATGTAAATAGTATTGTTCTTTAAATTTAGGGAAGTTTACAATTAAAGCATGGTTCAAACCAGTGTTGTTTCTCAAAGACATTTGGAGTCCTGAGCTAATTTCCAAAAGTATAACTTTATAGTACTACGTGCATGAACAAAATAAGTGCTACAGAGAAGTAGAAGTAAGGAAAACATTTATTTTTTCCTCTGAAATTTTTGGGATGCCTTTTTTGGTTAGAATAGACCTGAAAAATAAATAAATACAGACACAAATTACTGGCATAAGCTACTTGCTTGTAGTGGGCTCTGTAACAGCCTGGAATACATTCCCACAATTTCCTCGAGATGCCTCTTCTAGGAGTTGGGAGGTCTGTGTTCCGTCTAAACTTGTCAGCACCCAGCTTTGTGACCATGCAAGTCATAAATGTTTCTAGACTTCAGTTCTTCCATCTGTAAAATGGGAATTACAAAAGTACCATATTATGAGTTTGTGGTTAAGTTCAAATGAATTAACCCAATGTGCTTTACACATAATTAATACCACTAAGTGCTTGTATTATCACATATACCCTGAAGGAAGCTCACTCTTCTATCCAGCTCTGGAGTTTAGCAGGGTTCTGTATGGAAGAATATTTATCTGGGTTATTTCAAAACAGCATAAAATGTTATACTGTTCTAGAATGACCATATGCATTTGGACAAGTGATCCAGATAAAATTTAAATCTTTTCTAAAAATAAATAAAGCAGTAATTTACAAGTTTGCTATCAAGACCGTGAGCTTTCCAAAAGCTAGGAAGGTGTCTTATTTGCTTACTTTGTTCCATACAAATCTCTGCTATGTGTAAATGGTTGGTGAAAATATATTATGCTTATGATGTGCATTTCAATGTAAAATGAATGTATTTTAGCTTTAGAAAACACGTGAATGAATGTTAATACAAAGCTTATACTTATACTTTTTTTCTTCATGACTAAAAAAAATTCCATGGTAGGGATGCAAGTGTGACACTATATTTTATGCTTTACTTTCTGGTAACAAAACTATAAGTTTTTCTTTTTTCACCATAGATATAATCATAGAACATTTTAATAAGGAAAAAAAACAAGAAGTGAATTAGCCTAGTCATTAATATTGTGCCTGTGTCCACTACATTTCTTTTCCTCTTAAAAACAAATAATCCATTTTAGAGCCTGTGACTCCCACCCCAAAGGAATTCATTTTCCCATGATTACTATGGGAATTTAGACAATGTCATAGATCCAGATACTGAAATGTGTCAAAATGTGAAGGTGATTTTAGGTAAGGTAATTTTTTTCCATATATTATATGTGGCTTGTATTTGTAGGATGGGCATTTGCAAGTGTCATTTAGAAATGTGTATATTCACTGCTAACGTCGATTAAGAAAAGTGAAAAGGGATTCTGTTATCACATGATCACCCCACTGATAAAACAGAGAAATTGTCTTCCATAGGTGAAGTTATTTGAATGATGTTTTATATTTTTATTTCTCTGTCTGCTCTTTTATGATTTTCACTGGAGAGGATTAAACTGGGACAAGCAGGAGAGACACTAAATTTAGGACATGGTTCTAGTCTTCACTTAAAAATGAGTCTGGATTTCATGGAAACATTTTATTAGGCCTTTTAAAATTCATTTTAGATTTCACATTATTTTGATAAATTGCAGTTTCAGCCTTTGTAATAACCAGGTTCTGATTTCTCAGCATTGTGGTAAGAAGGTAACCATGGAGAGGGCAAAGGTCTACCTTTTTTTTTTTTTTAAAGAGAGTTTGGAAGACAAAAGGAACTGTTTTACCCAGTTTTAGACTTCAGATTCTAAATGAAGAGGCAGTTTCCCATTATTCTTGCTATCTTGCATGCATTGAGGCTATTCTTGACTATCATAATATTCTCTACTTAATCCATATCTAAACAAAAATCCCTACTATCTCTACCTCTTAGTCATTAACATAGAACCACATCATTTTCATTTGTAGCAATTATCACAGTTACAAATTTATTTTTACTATTATGTTATAAATATCCATTTAATGATAAAATGTAAAAATGTATAAGTAGAGAGCTGTGTCCTATTTCTTTTAACCATTATTAACCCCAAACGTAACACACACACACACACACACACACACACACACACACACACACACACAGAAATATTTCCTGAAACAATGGCTGATTGACTGAATAAGATGCACCATGCCCTAAATAAAATGATGTGAATTTTCCTACAAACAAACAAAAAAATTGTTGGAAAGTATATAAAGTACTACCTCTTATAAACATTTTCCTCTGTTGGATAATAGAGTGGCCTAAAAGAATACATTCTACTTTTAAAAATCTGCCTCAAATTATTATAAGTATATTGTGTTTTTATGAAGAAAGGGCTAAACTTCAGCAAGAGATTTTTTCCTAATGGACACACACAATACCTGAAAAGATCAATGTCCCATATTTAGCATAACTTCTTAGCCTGATATCACACCACCTTAAAAGTCATGGTTTTTCTGAATGGCTTTGAAGTTACCACCTCAGCAGTCTTCTCTATTCCTCAGCTCTCTGTAATTTCAGGGTCATGGAAATTAGTGTTTTATGCTTCCAAGTGTGCAAGGATATTGAACATACCATGATGGTGAGGAAGTGTGTGTTTAAGGTAGGCTGTTGCAAGTTCAAGATGTTAGCAAATGATTATGGTTGCAATAACATTGCTTTTCTGTACTGTGTCTCATGACATTTTACTGCCTTCTTCCTTTTGCCTCTGTTTCAGTGCTTCTGGAAATTCTCTGAGAGGGCTGCCTATTCACAGACCAAAAGTGGATTTCTTTGAAATAATGACATCTATGGCAAAATCAGTGGACTCAATTACTTCTACTATATTTGGCAAAAAAACATTAAAGTTTTGTGATCCAAAACTCTGCTTAAGTTTGCCCTTAGTATTTCCATATTTTAAAAAATCTAGGTGTATGCTACATGTGAATTTTTAAAGTGTTTACATTTTATCATTATTTTTTCTTTTTAAGAAATTTTTGCATTTTGGAATAATTTTAGA
The DNA here is from genome assembly GCF_000164805.1 of Carlito syrichta. Classification (NCBI taxonomy): domain Eukaryota; kingdom Metazoa; phylum Chordata; class Mammalia; order Primates; family Tarsiidae; genus Carlito; species Carlito syrichta. The sequence goes on from NW_007256091.1 coordinate 432,911, forward strand.
TTTACAAGATTTGCAAAATAGTACAGTTAGTTCCCATGTGGTCCATACCTGTTTCTTCTATTGTTAGCATCTTATATTAATATATTTGTTCACAATTGATGTATGTAATAATAATAATACAATATTATTAAAGTCAGCACTTCTTCTTCGTTCAAAGTTTTTACTTTTTAAGATCTCAACCAAGAATAGAGTTTATGAAAGTGAGAAACCAGTTTGAGACCACAGCTAGAAATATAGGAGACAGAGTGAGTATGCTCTAGTGAAATCTCAAATCCTCAGGGATGAAGCTGGCGATTTTGTCTTCAGAATGTCTTCTATAGAAATAATCCTATCAGCAAAGGTGTTTTACCGATGACAGTCCTGCAGGAAGAAGGGGCAAAACTAGTTTGCAGCAATATTTGAACTTCTCTCTAAGCATTACGGATTTTTGATAACTTCCCCATTGCAAATGCCCTAGGTTGCTAAGAGAGGAAACTCAATTCCTCATTTCTTCCCTTAGCCTTTTGTAAGCACAGCAGGACCCTCAGTTCTACATCTTGTTGAGTGACAAGTCATAGGCACCATTTCATTATCACTCTTGGTCCCATGACAACCCGTGGTTATTCTGACATGCATTGTTAGGAGCAAGAAGTATGTGTGAATCATATGTTCATTTGACATCTAGTAAGCATTTACTTTGATTCTCCACCAGACTTTGTGATACAAAGAAGTATAAAGTTGTTTGTTATTTTGGGTATCCTACAGATACCAATATCTACTACCAATAATTTTATCCATAGAATATTTAATGTTTAACTATTTTTATTTGTAATAATTTAAGGATAGTTTATGTTCTATCCCTCTAATTTTAAATAACAAAGGCATAGTCAATGTGATAAAATATGTCTTATTTTCTTTGAAGCATAGGCAGTTTATACACATTCAAAAGTAGCATCAGATCAAGAATTATGTATAAAAGAAAGGAATCAGAGTATTATCCTGTCTTCTACCACTGATAATTTCAATCTCTCTGTAAGATCTTCTTCCAGTTTAAACTCCCATGGGGGAGTTGAGGAACACATGCCTTTCACATGTTAGTAACCAGGGCCTAGGTTAAAAACACATTGCATGATCCATAACTAATTCCTAATCACAAAACCAAAGGTTAAAATAAGGTCAATCAAAATTATAAATAACCTGCTATTTGTTTCTGATACATTATACCATATTTAGCCAATAATTGATTCAACAAATATTTATTGCATACATATTAGAGACAAAGTTCTATTTTACTCACTGAACATGTACTGTGAGCAAAATTGTAAGAGAGACAGAAAAGCATATTAAATTCTGCCTTTTGCTCAAGTAAAAATGTCTTGAGCTTCCTATGCTTAGCATTTGTTATTTACTAAGGCATTGTGCTAAGTGTCAGGGATATACTGGAGAATAAGAAAGATAGAGGCCAACTAGGGGGGCAACAAGTAACAGATAAGTAGTTGTAAATGAGTTCCCAACTGCAAATTTACCTACATGGTAGGATCAGTGTTCTGTAGTAGAAATAAAGTGGAGGTGGCACGTGTGTGAGTCACTGCTGAAATAAGGTTATGAAGAAACTCCAGCCTGAGAGAGTAATGTTTAAGCCTATATGTAAGACTATGAAAGATACAGCCATGTGAACAGCTGGGAATGAGCATCCCAGGGAGATGACGAAGCAAGTGTGAAATCAGCCTAGCTGTGGTCTCAAACTGGTTCAAGACATGTTGGAAAGAAGTGATGTGAGTGACTGTTCCATGTTTCAAGTAGAATGACTGACTTTTAAAAATTCACTTCCAGTATATCCTTCTACTTGAAACATGGCAAATGAGTTTTAGAAGGGTAAAGTAGAAAATACAGGTCAAGAGAAAGAAGGAGAAAAAGATGAGTAATTCAGCTGTAATGTGTGGTATTACTTTAGGTAAGAGACAGCAGTGATCTGGACTGTTGACATGGATGTGGAAAGAAATGCTTTGATATTTGCAGAAGGAAGCATGGATAAGATTACCAACAACTGTGTGCAGAATATGAGGGAAAGGTAAGAATCAAGTATGTCAATATACTTTTAGCAACTGAGAAAATAGTGGTGCAAGTAGATAAGGTGTAGAAGACACCTCATTGTATGGAGAGGAAGTAAATGTTGGGGTTGTGGCCATCATTGGCAATGGATCACACAAGTTCATTCAGGTACATGATAGACTTGTATATCACCAGTTCATTAAAGTTAAACCTGTCCAGGTGACTTGCCTTGATGAATATAATGGGTGTGGAAATAAGAGTGTGTGTCTCTTCTGGGCAGAAGCTTTAGAAGCCAGTGAAATCTTTCAATATTTTCTTTGTTTTGCTGATAATTACTTGGAAATAAATATCTGGAAATTTCGGATAAATATAAACTATAAATATAATTGTGAGAGTCAACAGTTTTCAGATGATAGTTAAAATGATGACAATGATAAGAAAGTTTGAGAATGATTTGACAGAGGATATAAAGAAAGATAAGAAAGATTTTGTTGTAAAAAAATTCACATATTTACACTATAAGATACCAACTGGAATTGTAAAGGAGTAATGAAAGAATTGAAAGAAAAATCTGAACAAGATGGTGTCTTGCTCTGTGAGGGTTTTCATAACAAAATATCCCATACTGGGTGGCTAAAACAACATAAATTTATGTTCTCACAGTTTTGGAGGCTAGGGAAGTCAAAAATAAAGGTGCTAGTATGTTTGTTTTCTGGTGAAGCAGCTCGTTCCAGCTTGTAGATGGCTTGCTTCAACCTCCTATGACCTTTCCTCTGAAGGTATGGAGGAGAGAGAGAGAGAGAGAGAGAGAGAGAGAGAGAGAGAGAGAGAGAGAGAGAGAGAAAGAGAGAGGAGTGAGCGAGAACAAGAAAGTGCTTTGGTAATTTTCCTTATAAGGACACTAAGATTTCATCACGTCCCACCCCTATAACCTATTTAACCTTAATTACTTACTTTGAGAGCCCATCTATATATACATCCATACTGGGTATTAGGGTTTCGACATATAAATTTTGGGGAGACACAGACATTCAGTTCATAATAAGGAAAGCCTTAATAGAAAAGCATTTCAGGAAACAAAGAATTTTAGTTGATTCTTTCTGTTGCTACTTGAAGATAGTAAAATCAGGAATGTCTATTGAATTTGGCAACATTTGGGTGATTGATGACCTTGGCACAATCAGCTTCATTGAAATGATAAAAGAAAATCCTGATTAAAATGAGTAAGGCAGTAAGTAGAAACTGAAAAACAGAGATAACGAATAGGCAATGCTTAAAAATATGGCCTTTAAGAAAAGAATAAAAATATGATAGCATTTGGAGAACAATGAAAAATCAAGGAGGATTTCTTTTTTTTTTCTTTTTTCACTTGACGGCAAATACTAGAGCTTGCTTGTGTGAAAAGAAATAGCCAGTACAAGAGCGAGATTGAGAATTTAGGAGAGGGAAAGGATCACTACAGGAAAGTCCTAGAAAGACAGATAGATAGATTCCCATTGGTCCGGAAAAAGAAACTACTTCCTCTATTTTTACAAGAGTGAAGGACTAGATATGGGTCAAAGTGCAGGAAACAACAAAATCAGACACTGTCTGAGGATTGTCTCAATAAAGCACTTCGGTAATGTGCACAGCAGAAATGAAGAAGGGCAGAGGTTGAGAAGTGAGAAAATAAGACAGTCTTTCCAAGGAGTAGAATTCAGTTTATCATGGATAAATAACTGTTGGAGCGGGTTATGAATGTAACCATTAGAAAAAAAAGTATGCTTATCTAAATGCCAAAGATATATCACAGGAGAGAGAAAGCGAGAGAAAGAGAGAAACAGAGAGAGGGTCGATTTTACTGATACTATTTAGAAATGCATCTTGGCTGGCATTGAATCACTTTTTGTGTGATTTTATTCAGCAGTACTCAGCTGTACAAATGTTGACATAAATAAATCAGATGGTCATTAGATTATTGGCTGCTTTTAAATTTCCATGTGAGTGTGATGGAGGAACAAGGAGAGGGTGAATGTGTTTATAAGGAATTGATCATAATGGTGAACAATGAATTTCAGTCTGAAGAAGAAGAGAAGTATAATATAAGAAAAGAAAGGAGGAAATAATGGAGAGGCCAACGGGATGAAGGTCTTCATGATGTTGGTAAGTTATTCTTATGAGTACATTTATACATGAGATTTGAAGGATAGAAGCTGATGAGATGATTAAATCATTGATTTTGAGAATGGAGCCATTTCAGTGAAACACAAATATTGTTACTCTCAAGTGTAAAATTTGGTTGATTTAGCAGATGAACTAACAGTTCAATAACCTTGGGTAAAAGATGACTGACCTTCTCAAAGACAAAGTAAACCCTGGTTCTATATGCCCATATAATTATGTTTCCTGAAGAAGAATATAATATTTTCAAGGTAGCTTTATTCTGCTTGAAATATTTAAATTGATATTGTATTATAGTAGACCTTAACCACCCATCAAATATTTGGAAGTGGTTGATTATTTTTCTGAAGATCTAGTTTTTAGACCTGCATCACCAAATTCAACAAGCTGATTTTTCACGTGACCTGTTCCTCCTAAATGTACCCACCGTAGAATTTACCAGCCTGGCTGAGGTTCTCCTTCAGGTTTGGAGAAACTTATAATAAACTTACATTTCAAAAGATCTTGGATGGATACTTCCAAATTTTGTTTTACATAGCACCTTATTAACCTTTTAAGGATTTGTTGGAGGAGTAATCAACAAGTCAGACTAGGTGTTAGAAAATTTCTGTCAGTGTTCGCAGTTTAAAACGGAATAAAAGCTAGTCACAATCTGCTATTGGAAAAGAGGGGAGGGGAAATTTATACTTGGGATATTGAGGCAGATCAAAAAGCGCTCAACTCAAATGGGTATCCCAGATAGGTTCAAAAATTCCTTGTCTTTCCTTTCTGCTGTCTTTGTTTTTAAAATTTCTTCCTTTACTATCTTAGAATTTATCCTCAGTTAATCTTAGGTCATTTATATCTGAGAGCCTGTAGACACATATGCTGGCATGGGTTGTTTGGGGAATGGTTTACGTGGGCTTACAAGAAACTGCCTGATAGACACAATATAAATTCACCTTCCTAGAAGACATACGTAACAGCAAAGTTAATGGAGATCTATCTTTCAGGATGGTAGGTGTCTTAGAATATACTCTGCAGTTTCTTTTTTTGGCTTGAGGGGCGCTCCAAAGTTAAGTTAAAGTTGAATGCTCCTGAGAAATGCTTTAAAATGTTTTGTCTTTGAGAAATCTGGATTTTAGAATAAACATTTGTCTATGTTCAAAAGTATTAGCTTTTCTCTCACATTCTTACTTGGTAGAAGTAAAAATGGATTACCCACCCTTATCTTTGTCAGCCTTTGGGAGGCTCTGCAGAGCTGTCTGATGCAAGTGGGTGGAATCTTCTTGACAGATTTCATTCCATTCCCTGGTAAGCGGGATGTAGTTTGTCTCAATGCTTACACTCCCATTGCCAAGGTGCATGGTATGTTTCAACACATGGTCTCAGTTCTTTGACCTTTTAAACTTACATGGTGTATCTAACTCGCAACAGAGTTAATTTTTTTTGTGGAGAACCAAACTCCGCAATTTGCAGCAATCAGATAAAAGTCTAATAGAAGCTATTGAAGAATGAATGGAATGCCATCTTTTCAGAATATATTAAAGATAGACACATAAAGTAAAAAGCTTTCAACAAACCAATTTATACACATGTCATAGTAGTATTACATTGTGTTAGGTGTAATAAGTCTGGAAATAACTTTTGCTATATCTCTATTCTTGGAGCCTGCACTATAGATAACATTGTAAGTATAGCCCAATGTATCTTACCATTCTTGGAAATAAGAATATTGGAAAAATGACCAATTCCCTTTCAATTTCAGTCTAGAAATAAGTGACCCAGTGCTGATTAACACATCCTACACAATTAAGGAGATAGGAAGTCAGTGGATGAAACTTATGAAGAGGAGGAAGCATATAGACCAAAATTTTGACCAAGGCTAGAAGGAATCTCATTTCTTGAAACAGATACGTCATTGAGTAAGATATGATATTGGTAGTAGTGCAGATTCATTTAGGTGTAGAAAGTTTCCTGAGTAGAGTGGTAATCAAAACAAAAAGAACAGCCATCAGAAAAAAAGAGGATGGAACAAAGCAATTGCATTAAGGGTTCATAAAAGTTTGCCTATATCCTGCATTATGACCAATTTATAATTTGAGGACTTTAGTTTCCTCAGGAAGATGTCTGATTCTCTTCTCAAAGGCAGTATATTATTAACTAATAGTGTCTGTCATCTTCCTATTCCCCAAGGGTTTTACTAAAGATTAGGAACCATAGCTTCTCATGACAACTGAGAAGGATCTTTATTTTTAACTCAAAAGTTTTTGTCTTCTAAATCTTGATGATTTCCCAAGGACAAGATCTGTAAGAGTAAATGAAATGTCTAGAACATAAAAACTGATCATATGACAAATATTACATTTCAGAGTTCTGCTTCTGACAATATGGTAAAAATAAAATGTTCTAAATAGTCTCTTTATACAGAAAAGCTGGAAATAATAGATACATATTTTATTACATACATATTTTAAAGTATATAGTTGAGTTCACTAAGTATGTGTTTAAACAAGTGTGTGAATATACAAATTTGGTAAGAAATATTCCCGGGGGCCAAAAATTAATACAGAGCTGAAAACTGAGTGGTAGACCTTTTTGACTACACAGAGATAGAAGATAAGGGCTTGACCCTGTAGAAAATAAAAATAAGAACTTGGATTTCCCCACCTAAAGATGAACTATGTACTTAGGAAAAGGTGGGCTAGGAAGAAAAGAACTAATCCCTGGAAAAGAGACACAATAGTGAAACTTGGCAGCCTTAATATTGGCATCAAGTAAAAAAAAAAAAATATATATATATATATATTCATTAAATTATTTTATTTTTGTGTGGGGAATTTAAATTTACCATAATTGCATGGCTTAGAAACCCCCAAACCGAACATTAACTTAAATGATCTCTAGGGCATCCAATATAAGCAAGCAGGACTCTTGGGAAGAATACACCCTCAACCTCCTAAGCGTCCAACGGTTATCACTGATTAAAATCAGTTACCTATAAATTTATTACTCTAAATTATGCAATACATGATTCAAAGGGGCTACCATAAGTAAGGCTAGTAGAAACTACAATCAACCACATGAAATCAGCTAGGGCAATATATTGTAAAGTACATACGTAGTTAACTGCTTAAAAATAAGTAAAATGTGGAGGAGAAAAGATGTTTCAGGAACAGGAGACTAATAAAAAATTATGAGCAGATTTGCAAAATAATTAAATTGAACTTTGATAGTTAAAAAAATGACAATTGAATTAAAAAACCCAGAGGTTGATTAAGTTGGTTAGAAACACATTTATTTTTTGGTAGTAGTGGAAGAAGCAGTGTGGCTCCAAGACAACCAGTGGTCCAGGTTTGCATGTGACAGTCTCAATTTTTGCCCCTTGTTCCTCTTTCATTAAAATCCCACTTGGAAGATAAATACAAGGAATGGATGAGAGTTGGGGGAGTATCTAGGAAGGTGTGGTGCCGTGAAGACGAAAGGGTAATGCACTGGGGTTTACAGCTGGAGGGTTTTACAACTCAAGAGCCAGAATCCTGAGCAAGAAGATCCATTCTCACAGAGGGCTTGGCGGTCAAGGGTCCATCCTCTGATAGCTTACATATTTTTATGGGGTTCATGGAATGTTTTGATATAGGCATACAATGTGTAGTTAAATCAAGTGGTCAACTAAACAAGACTGGGTGTGAACCTCCCAAGATGCCTTTCAGCTGCAAACTGGGAGGCCTTGAAAGGGTAGCATGGAGGGGAAGAAGCACACCGAGTCTCCCAGTTCTAGGATGGCGTCTACTAGACAGTTCCATCTTAGCAATGACGCCATCAATAAGTGGTGTCCTAGCAGGCTAGAACATATAGAGACCATTGGATTACAACTTCCTCTATCAGAATTGACACGAGGATAAAATGAGGGGCGGGGGAAAGGGCATTTAATAGGTATTTAAAATCTCATTTTGTTTTACTTTCACTCCTCTTTCAGAATCAGTGGAAATTATATTTTCTTAATTAAATATGCATCTTTCACCAGGTTTGTTGGCTCATGCCTAGAAGGCCAAGGCAGGAGGATTACTTTACTTGAGCCCAGTAGTTTGAGACCAGCCTGGACAACACAGCGAGACATCATGTACACACACACACACACACACACACACACACACACACACACACACACAAACTAGGCATGGTGGTACTTGCTTGTAATCTCAGCTACTTGAGAGGCTGAGGCAGAAGGATCCCTTGAAACCAAGAGGTCGAGCCTGTGAGTCATGATTATACCACTGCACTCTAGCCTGAGTGACAGAGTGAGACTCCAACTAAAAAAAAAACCTTTCAGAGTACATAATACTGCAGTCCCTTATTTACCATTTTATAGAATGATAGTACAAGCTAATAAAACAGGGTCAGATGGTGTTTTCCTGAGCGCCAGTCGAGTTTATAGGTGAACAAAATTTAAAAGATAATCTTTCATATTACTAAATTATGTCGACTTTTACAAAGGCATAGGGGTAGGTAAGGAAAAACCTGACTCTATTAAAAGTAGACCAATAAAATAAAACTTACTTTTTAAAAATCGAACACAAAGTTTTTCCCATCTGTGGACTAATTGAGTCTTGCCAGATAAAAAAGGCAAATAAAAATGAGAGACACCTAATCCTGTTAATCTTCTTGTTCCATCAGTGGAAAAGAACTTGGATGGGAGGAAACATTTCCAGCGAAGTACTCAGAGGAACTGAGTAGCTTTGGGAGACATGCTGAATGGTGATCTGATCAAATTACTTAGACTAAAAACCATGAAAAGAATTTCACACTGTGTCTGGCTAAGAAAACAGTTTTATCAAGTGCATGATCTCAAATGTGCTCGATTTCTTTTTCTTTTCTTTTTTCCCCCCCATTTCTCTTTGCACTTCTTGCTTCAGTGGGTATGCTACCTGGAAAAGTTAAAGGCACTGTTGGTGACAGTTCTTAAGTGGAGGAAGAACACGCATGGCATGAATGTGTTGAGTGCTGAACCTGAGCCTTTGAGTAGGTCGGTATATTTTAACAAACATGCACTTCTATTTACCTTCTCATGATAGTTTTAATTTTCATAATTGTATCCTTTTTTTTTTGAGTGTTAAATCCAGAGGGTCCTGAAATCCATGTCCATATATGAGCATCACATATTCTGCGAATACCTTGACAACATTTGTACTTGTGTGTGTACATTTTCCCTGCACAACTAAGGAGAATAATATTTTTCAGATTTTCAATGTGGTTTATGACTAAAAAGTATTTTGAACACAATTTTGGGGTGTATTTTTTGCTGCTTTTAGAAACCTTTCTGCCTTCTGTATTTCTGCTTCATTGGGTCAAACTCAACCCCTTTTCTTCCACCAGAAGACAAACCACCAGAAAGACATAAGTGTTCACAGAAAAAGCTACGAGGGAAGAATCTTATTTTTGAGTTTGAACATTTGGGTACATTGAACAGTGTAGAGGTGAAGTACAGGATAAGGAACAACTTTATCCTGATCAGCAGAACAGGTCTTTGCTGGCAAGTACCTGGGAAAGTCCTGCATCCTGTCTGACTTTGACCCTCAGAAAGAATTCCATCTACATCTCATGTTGAGGCTCACTGTTATGATGCCAAGACCAGAATGAAAAAGCCTGAGAGGAATAAAGTTAGAATTTTTTTTCCTTCCAAAATACTGCGAGGCCTATGAAAATGGTAAAATGTGGACTGGGCCCTGAATTGTGTGTTTGTTCCTGGGAAGTGTGAGGTGGGAGTTAGGCCAGCTACTTAGACTGGAGTGGTGCTGTTGTATCCATTGTTTCAACAAACTAGAAGAAAAGTTAAGTGCTAGATGCTTCTGTGTTAGTAAGGAACACTAACTCCCACAAGACAAGAAAAAAAACTAACAAATCAAAACAAACAAAAAGACTGCTGCGGGTTGTGTGTTCCCGATTGAATTGGGTGGTCATAATGGTAAAAATGAGAATAATCACTGAGAGGGAAAGCATAAAACAGCAAACATCCTCCCCAGATTAAAAACAAAACAAAGCATGCTTCTCAAATAATAACAATCTCTTGCCTCTCTTCAACCCTCTCCTTCACCATGAGAATAAGGGTACAAAGTCTAGATACGTTGCCTTGTACAAATCAACAGATACCGAGAATGGAAAGCTTTTTCAATTATATTAATTTAAAAGCATAAACGTCTAATTTTTATGTCATTTATTATGACCTTTGTTCTTTTCATTCTTATTCAGTTAAAATATTTTTAAATTTTTTATTGACATTTTCTACTTGACCCATAGGTTATTTAAAAATGCATTGCTTAATTTGTAACATATTTGCTTGTTTTCTGACTTGTCATTATTTCTGTGTTATGGCTTCCTTCCCTAATTGTGTGACTTCAGTCTTTTAAATTTGTAGAAACTAACTTCAATGCCCTGAATATGTCCAATTTGGGGATATGTTTCATCTGTACCTAGAAATTATATGTAGAATGCACTTCTTGTATGCAGTGTTCCATGTGAGTTGACTAGATTAATTATATGGTTTAAATATTTTATATCCTTATGGAGTTGTTTCTGTTTGTTTTGTTAGCAATTATTCAGAAAAGTATGTGAAAATATCCCAGTCTGACAATGGATTTCTCTATTTTTTCCTTTACTACTTTCTACCATTTAAAAAATTTTCTAGAGTTATATTATTAGTTGCGTGGGCATTTAAAAGTTTTATACCTTCCTGATTAATTGGCACTCCTATGATGATTTGTTCCTCTCTTTTTCCTAGCAAAGTTCCTGGCTTTAAAGTCTACTTTAATACTAGTGTAACTATATCACCTTTCTTTTGGTTGATGTATGCATGGGCTTACATTTTATCATCCTTTTGCTTCAATATTTTCTGTATCCTTAAAGTTAAGGCATTTTCTTGGTATGCAGAGCATATTTGAAGTTTGTTTTATTTGAAGTCTGAAAATCTTTGGACTATTTATAATTGTAAAGATGTAATGTGGTACCCAATATGTTTGGACTTAAACCTATCACTTTATTTTCATCTCACATGTTTTATATTCTCTTTCTTTTCCATTCTTTTATTCTTTTCATGTAGATTAATACAGATTTCTTCTTTTTCATTCTATTTTCTTCTTCTATTAGATAGTTACGTTAAAAAACTTTTTAGTGGTTGTCTAGAGTTGGAAGTATTAATCTTGATTATTAATGTCTAATATATATTGGTACACTTGACACTTTCCAACTGATAAAACTTAGAACAGTCTAAATCTAAGTCTAGATCTATTTAATCTCCATTTTTGTCTTCCAGCCATGGATTTTATTTCTAAACATTTAATTCCCTAAATCAAATACTACCATTTTGTGTGATCAATATTTATAATGATTTTCTGCATATTTATCCTTTGATTTTTCAATTGATCTCTATGTTTTCCTTTATTTTTATGCTTCACACTTATACACCTTTTGCACAAAAAACCTTTTTTTTGAGTCAGAATTTCACTCTGTTACCTAGGCTGGAGTGCAGTGGCATGCACACAGTCACCACAACCTCAACCCGCTGGTCTCAGGTGATCCTTCTGCCTCAGTCTTCCAAGTAGCTGGAACTACAGGCATGCACCACTACTCCTGGTTAATTTTTCTTAATTTGTTGTAGAGACAAGGTCTCACCAAGTTGCCAAGGGTGGTCTCGAACCCCTGGGCTCAGGCAATCCTCTCTCCTTGGTTTCTCAAAGTGGTAGGATTACAGGCTTGAGCCACCACACCTGGCTGATAAGTTATTTTTAACATGTCTTTTACTGTGGATTTACTGGGAATGAATTCTCTCAATTTTATGTGTGACTGTCTTTATTTAACATTTATTTTTTGACAGATATTTCTAAATGTAAATGTTAATGTAGACTTTTTTTTAAATTAAAGTTTAAATATATTATTCTGTTTTTTCCTGAGTTATCCCTGTGACGGTTAATTTTATATGTCAATTTGACTGGACTAAAGGATGCCCAGATAGCTGATAAAACAACATTTCTAGGTGTGTTTATGAGGCTGTCTCTGGCAGAGGTTAACATTTCAATCAATAGTCTGAGTAACAATTATTCTTACCAATGTGGGCGGGCATCATCCTATACATTGAGAGTCTGAATAGATTAAAGGCAGAGGAAGGGTGAATTCACTGTCTGCTTAAAAGCTGGGACCTCTCCGTCTTAGTTATCAGTATTCCTGGTTCTTGGGTCTTAAGATTTGAGAACTAGGATTTACACTGTTGGCTCTCCCAGTCCTCAGATCTTTGGGGTTGGACTGGAAGTATGCCATCAGGCTTCCAGGGTTTCCAACTTACAGACAGTAGATTGTGAGGCTTCTCAGTCTCCATGACTGCTTGAGTTAATGGTTCATTATGAATCCCTTTCTATATATCTGTATATATCCTACTGGGTCTATTTATTGAAATTATCTTCTTTTTTCAGCAAAGTTTTCTTCTTTGAAGATAATCACCTTTTGTTCTTAGTGCTCCTAATTTTCTCTTTGTCTTTGATTTTTAAATATTTTCTGTGAAATACCAAGGTGTGATTTTCTTTCTATTTACTCTTCTTGAGGTTTTCCATACTTCTTGAATCCATGGGTTGATATCTTTCATTAATTTTAGAAAATTCTTGTTCATTATTTCTTCAAATACATATTGTGTCTCATATTTTTCTCTGTTCTCCTTCTGAGACTCTAATTACCAAGCTTCCAAGACTGGTCTTGAACCCCTGAAATTACAGGTGTGAGCCACTGTGCCCAGCTCCCGTGCATACATTTCTACTGCTTATATTTTCTCTTGCTTTTTTCTTAATTGATAATATTTTATTATTGCTGAACATTGTATATTTTAAACATTTTCGGGGTTAAAAATTGTCAAAGTTTGGAATAATGTTATCCTACTAGGAAATGGTTTCCTTTATTATTGCAGGCAGGAAAAGTAGGAGAAAATGCTTCAACTAAATGATGGATGGAACTGATTTAAGTCTGGCTTCAATATTTGTAAGGTCTGTTCTATTCCCTGTTACTCTTAATTCCTAAGGCAGAATACCTTAGGAATTTTAGTTGAAACCCTTGAGGTGTTTGCCAGGTCCCCTCTACCTTGGCTGGTCTTAAACTCCAATTTTTAATTCCTTGGCACTTGGAAACTAATGATTCTCAGTCTAACAGCAGAAGTTTTCCAACCTGCTGGATCTTGGCCCCTAAACTTCTGGCTATCCTAAGATTCTGATGTATCAAAAAGACTTTTAAAAAACTTAATGCAAGCCGGGCTCAGTGGCTCAACCTGTAATCCCACGCCTTTGGGAGGCTGAGGTGAGTGGATTGTCTGAGCCTGCGGGTTCGAGATCCACCTGGGCAGTGAGACCTCATCTCTACAATAAACCAAAAAATCAGCCAGGCGTGGTAGCGCCCACCTGTAATTCTGGCTACTCGGAAGGCTGAGACGGAAGGATCGCCGGAGCCCAGCAGGCAAGGCTGTGGTGGCCGGGAGCGGCCACTGCACTCCAGTCTGGGTGACAGAGTGAGACTCCAGCTCAAAAAAAACAAAAAAACCCCAAAAAAACCTTAATGCAACTTTTCTAATTTTCAGAGGAAAGATCAGTCTGCTATGAATCACTGTATCACACCATAGAGAAATAGCTGGTACTTACTATTTAAATATATGTATATATCTCCATGTCTAGAATTAATTAATGTAACTCCCCCTTCCTTAATATATTCATTTCTGCTACTTCCTATGTTTTAGTGAAGTAATGTAACATTCAGTTTCAAAATATGATCTTTCATGCTTCCATTATATCTTTTCTTTCTTAATATTTTTATTTTTAAGTTTTGTGAAGCTTCATGACATATTTACATGTAAACATATATAGTTCTCCTTATATTGCTCATGAATTTTTTTCTGAGTTTACTATCTTTCTCTCTTTTGAATTTGCTTTCTATTTGACTGGAGTGGTGTTTTATTCCTTGTAGAAATGGTTATGGGTTGAAAATCTCTGACCCCTTATACATACAAACATATTTTAATATTGTCGTAGCTGAATTCTAGTTTAGATAGGTATAGAAATTTTGTTCAAGTTATTTTTTTCTCCAGAAGTTTGAAAACACTGATCTATTTTCCTCAAATATATCAAGTTATTGATGAGAAGTTCAAGGTCAATTTGGCTCTTGCTCTTTTGTAGGTACTATTTTTCTCAAATTTGGTAGTTTAAATGTTTTTAAATAATTGAGATATAATTTACATTCCATAAAATTTCTTTTAAAATGTGCAATTTTTTCAGACACATCAGATTTGAGTGGGAGACTTGATAGGCAGCAAGCCGAGTGAGTCCATATCTGATTCACCCTCCTCCCACAGTAGTTTGTGGGGCATCTGACCCATGCTGAGAGCAACCCTATTAGCTTGCACTGAGAGCAGAGGGGAGGGGCTGGAGATCAGAGCTGAAAGGAAGTTGGACTTACAGGAATGACCTCAGAATGAGTCTTTGTTTGTTTGTCTGTTTGTTTTGCTCTTTTTTGTTTGTTTTAGTTTTTTTTAACTCTTCTCTCTTTCTGTTTTTGATTAACTTTTCATACTTTCTTTGTTTCTGTTATTTTATTGCTGGCTTTTTTAGACTTCCTGTTTGTGTATGGGTATTTTTGAAGGAGAGTACATCAATAGGGTTTTTTTGTTTGATTTTTGTTTTTGTCAGGTTATGTGTTTATATGGCTATCTGTTTGTTTGTTTTTGTCTTTTCTGTCTCTGTGTCTCCTTTCATTTGTTAGTTGGTATACCTGTCTGTTTTCCCTCTTCTTCTTCTCTCTCTTTCTACCTTCCTCTCCCCCCTCTTCTTCCTTTTTCCATTCTTTTCTTTTTTCTTACTTCATTTTGCTTTCAGGGGGCAAACCCATACCCTCACTGCATGGATAGATTGTAGGGAAATGGGAAGTGAGTTCCAGGAGACTCACACACCAGTCAGCAAATACAGGGATCTGCAGATAGTTTCTGAATCACAGCTCCCCCCTCAATTAAATCTCAAAACTGCAAAAAGTACAGGCCTGTACCCACAGTCCAGCTCCAGAATTGAACAAAGCCAGAGGAACCACATAAAGAAGAATAGGAGATTGAGCAAACAGAAGTAAAAGCTACTCCCATCCTTAAACAACAAAATCAAAGAAGTGGTTTAAAAAAAGGGAGTGGAAAATCTACAAATCTACACAAATGAAAAAAAAGAAAGGTAGAATATGGAACTTACACAGACCACTGGGATGTAAGCCACTGAGAATAGATAGGAATGCAAACAATGGAGAGCCCCCAGAATGCCTTGTTTCAAACCAAAAACCCAGATATCAAGACATGAATAGAATAAATAGAATTGAGGAGAGACAAGAAGAAAGAATAAAGGAGTTGGTAACAAATGAGAAGACCAACTGCTTGACACAGAGAAATTCGCCTTCACAAAGTAGGTATAAAGAGCACAGTGAATGAAATAAGTAACATACAGATGAGCACAGTAACCAGAATTAACCAAGTAGAAGAAAGAATCTCACAGTTTGAGGACCAAAATAAGGAACTAACTCAAACTGTTGAAAACAGAAAAGAAGGTTAAAAAGGCAGAACAAAACCTCAGAGAGATGAGTGATTATTTCAAGAGTCCGAACCTAAGATTAATTGGAATTCCTGAGGCAGATAGAGAGACAGAGAATACCCTGGAACAAATATCTCATGAAATTATCCAAGAAAACTTCCCACAACTCATCAGTGAAGTAACTATTCAAACACAAGAGATTCAGAGAAACCCTGCAAGACAACAAATGAGAAGACCAACTGCTTGACACATAGAAATTCACCTACGCAGAGTAGGTATAAAAGAAAAAAATCCTAAAGGCAGCAAGAGAAAAAGATCAGGCTATCTACTGGGGAAGACCAATTAGAATAGCAGCAGACTTTTTCAAAGAAACACTTCAGGCTAGGAGAGCTTGGAGCCCAGTCTTCAAAGTTCTCAGAAATAAACAATTTCAACCAATAATTACCTACCCTGGTAAGTTAAGCTTCATCAGTGATGGATAATTAAAATTCTTCCCAGACATTCAATCCCTAAGAGCTTATGCTGACTCCAGACCAGTTCTACAAGAAACACTTAAGAAAGTATTAAACACAGAAAAAAAAGAAAAAAAGAATGACAATGCCCTTCCCAAGAATACAGGAAGAGATTGAAAACACACATGAATCAACCCAAAAATCAAAAGAAAGTCAACAAACAAACAGCAGCAACAACAGCCAACTCTATAAGAACCTTATGACAGGGATAAACTCTCACATCTCAATAATTGGCCTGAATGTGAATGGACTAAATGCATCACTGAAAAGACATAGAATGACAAATTGGATAAAATATAATCAGGCAACAATGATGAATGAATATTGTCTCCAAGAGACTCACCTCAACAGAAAGGACACTTACAGACTCAAAGTCAGAAGATGGAAAACCAATTTTCAGGCTAACAGAAAACAAAGGAAGCAGGAGTCACAATCTTAATATCAGATAAAATACCCATTAAGCTATCAAAAATTAAATAAGGTATGGAATGATAAATGGTTCAATCCATAAGCAATAAATATCCATCCCATACATATATACACCCAACATAGGAGCACCAACTTTCATAAAGCAGCTTCTAGGTAAACTTAAACAAGACATCGACTCTAACACTATCAGAGCTGGAGACTTAAATATTCACAACCCTAGACAGATCATCAAAACAAAAATCAACAAGGAGATCTGGAACCTCAACATGACACTTGACCAAAGGGACTTAATTGATACTTACAGAACACTCTACTCAACAACCACAGAATATACATTCTGTTCATCGCCACATGGAATGTACTCTAAGATTAATCACATCCTCTGCCACAAATTAACCTTAAACAAATTCCATAAGATTGAAATACTGTCATACACCTTCTCAGAACACAGTGGAATAAAAATAAATACCAACACCCACAAAGTTCCCCCAGAACCCACAAAGACATGGACACTAAACAACATGATGCTAAACAACTCCTGGGTCAATGTAGAAATCAAAATAGAGATTAAAAGATACCTGGAAACAAATGAAAATAGAGAAATATCTTAACAAAACCACAGGGATGCCATGAAAGTAGTCCTAAGTGGGGAATTCATATCTCTACAAATACACAAGATGAAAATGGAACAATCACAAGTTAACAGCCTAATAAGTCACCGAGGGAATTAGAAAAGCAAGACCACCAAAATCCTAACTTCAGAATAAGAATCCAGATCACCAAAATAAAAACCCAAATTAGGACACAGAAGGATAATACAAAAAATCAATGAAACAAAAAGCTGGTTCTTTGAAAGAATAAACAAAATTGATCAACCCTAGCTAGATTGACCAAGAAAAAGAGGGATAAAGCCCAAATAAATGCAATCATAAATGCAAAAGATCAAATCACAACTTAACCCAGAGAAATTCAAAAGATTATCAGAGACTATTATGTAAACTTGTATGGAAACAAACTCAAAAACCTAAAGGAAACGGAGGGTTTTCTGACATCACACAACCTTCCCAGGTGGAAACATGAAGAAATTGAGACCCTAAATAGACCAACAACAATCCAGGAAAATGACTCTGTCATAAGAGAACTACCTACAAAAAAAAAAAAAAAAAAAAAAGCCCAGGACCACATGGCTTTTCAGCAGAATTCTACAAAACATACAAGGAGGAACTGATACCAATCCTATTGAAAGTATTCCAGGTATTTGAGAAAGATGAAACTCTCCCAAATCATTTTATGAAGCTAACATCAAACCAGGTAAAGATTCAACAAAGAAAGATAACTACAGGCCAATATCCTTGATGAACACAAAGGCTAATATTCTCAACAAGATCCTAGCAAACCAGATCCAACAACACATCTCAAAAATCATCCACTATGATCAAGTAGGCTTCATCCCCGGAATGCAGGGCTGATTAACATTCACAAGCTCATAAACATAATTTAATTAAATACATCAACAGATGTAAAAATAAAAACCACATGATCATATCATTAGACACAGAAAAAGTTTTTGATAAAATCCAGCACCTTTCTTGATAAAATCCTTGAACATCTAAGCATAGATGGAACATATCTCAAAACAGTAAGAGCCATCTATGAGAAACCCACAGCCAGCATACTGCTCAACAGACAGAAATTGGAACCATTTCCCCTGAAAACTGGAACAAGACAAATATACCCACTCTCACCCCTCCTTTTCAACATAGTTTTGGAAGTCCTAGCCAGAGCAATCAGACAAGAGAAGGAGATCAGTGGTATCCAAATAGGAAAAGAGGAAATCAAGTTAATCCTCTTTGCAGACAAAATGATGCTATACCTCAAAAATCCAAGAGAACCTGTCAAAAACATCCTTGCACTGATAAAAGACTTTGGCAAAGTCTCAGGGTATTAATAAATGTGCAAAAGACAGTCACATTTCTATACCAACAATAAACAAATGGACACCCAAATGAAAAGCACAATCCCATTCACAACAGCCACACACAAAAAATGAAATTCTTTGGCATTTTCCTAACCAGGGATGTGGAAGACCTTTACAATAAAAACTACAAAACACTGCTTAAAGAAATCAAAGATGACATAAACAAATGAAAAAATATTCCATGCTCATAGACTGGAAGAATCAATATTGTAAAGATGTCCATTCCACCCAAGGCAATCTCCAGACTTAACACAATACCCATTAAATTACCAGCAGTATTCTTCTCAGACCTGGAAACAACAATACAAGAATTCATATGGAAAATAAATAAATAAGACCATTAATAGCCAAGACAATCATCAGCAAAGAAAACAAAGTGGGAGGTATTATGCTCCCAGACTTTAAGCTTTATTATAAGTTGCAATAATCAAAACAGTCTGGTATTGGTACAAGAGCAGGCATATAGACCAATGGAACAGGATAGAGATTTCAGAAGCCAAAACTCAATTTCTCAACCAACTCATTTTTGACAAACCCTCAGCACCAACAACTGGGGAGAGGAGAACCTATTCAGTAAATGGTGCTGGGAAAACTGACTGACCACATGCAGAAGATTAAAACAAGACCCCAACCTATCACCATCCACAAAAATCAACTCTAAATAGATCAAATTCCTAAATGTAAAATCTCAAACTATAAGATTCTTAGAAGCTGCAGGAAACCCTAATGGAACTTAGAACTGGCAACCAATTCCTGATCCAAACCCCAAGTGCCCATGCCATCAGAGATGAGATAGACAAATGAGAGCTCATCAAACTGACAGCTTCTGCAAAGCCCAAGAAACCATCAAGAGAGTGGGGAGACAGCCCACAGACTGGGAGAAAATATTTGCCAACTGTATGTCTGACAATGGCCTAACATCTAGGATCTACAAGGAATTCAAATGTGCTGAAAAGAAGAAAAACAAACAACCCCATTATAAAGTAGGCAAAAGATATAATAAACACTTCTCTAAAGAAGACATATGGGCAGCGAACAAACACATGAAAAAATGCTCAGCCTTGCTAGTCATCAAAGAAATGCATATTAAAACCACACTGAGATCCCATCTAACTCCAGTCAGGTTGGCCATCATAAATAATGTAAAAAAACAACAGATGCTGGAGAGGATGCAGTGAAAAGGGAACACTTCTACACTTGGTGGGAGTGTAGACTAGTACAACCTCTGTGGAAAACAGTTTGGTGATTCCTAAAGAATCTAAAAATCAACATTCCATATGACCTTGTAATCCCCTCACTGGAAAAATACCCAGAGGAACTCAAATCACTCTTTGAAAAAGATACCTGCACATGTATGTTTATTGCAGCATTGCTCATAATAACAAAAACATGGAAACATGGAACCAATCATGCTGTCCATCGAAAGAGTACTGGATAAAAAAAATGTGGTACCTATACACAGTGGAATATTATGCAACCATAAATGACAAAATTAGGCACTTCACAGCAACCTGGATCTATAATACTGAGTGACCTATCACAGAAACAAAGAACTGAGTATCACATGTTCTCACTTATAAGTGAATCTTGAACAATTATCATAATACTATAAGAAAAGGATTGGCAGTAATGGGAAACTGCCAGGGGAGGACAGTGGGGGTAGGGAAGTTGGTAGTAGTGGGAATCTTTCAGGTCTGGGGAGGCACTCCTCATAAACAAGGATTCACGCATAATGAAAATTTGTATACTTAACCCTGAATTATATCCCACATCTTTAAAATAAAAAAAGAAGGAAAAAGTGTGCAATTCAGTGTTTTAAGTATATCTTAATATACATAATTTGAATTTTATATATAGAAAATATTATTATAGCACTTTTAGAATATTTGATAGATCCCTAAGGTTGTTCAACCATTATCACAATTTATTTCCAGAATGTTTTCCTGACTTCAGAGAGAAACATGGCCACTATGGTGAACAGCATGGAAGTTCCTAAGAAAACTACAAATAGAACATATGATCCAGCAATCCCACAACTGTGTATTTATTTAAAGGAAAAAAAAATCAGTATATCATAAAGACAGTTGCACCCCCATGTTGATTGCAGTAATATTTACAATAACCAAGATGTGAAATGAACCTAGGTCTTCAGCAACAGACAAATGGATAAAGAAAGGTGGCATATGCATGTGGTATATATACAAAAAGAAATAATATTCAGCCATTAAAAACAAACAAACAAAAAATAAAATCCTGACATTTGTGGCAACATGGAGGAAATTATGTTCTCGTTCATATGTGGAAGCTAAAAATGTTATTCTGACAGAAATAAAAAGTACAACAGAGGATATTAGAGACTGCAGAGGGTAGGGGAAAGGGAGGGATAGGGAGAGTATTATTCAAACACAAACTGTAGCTACATAGAAGGTACTATGCCATGGAAGGATGACCATAGTTGACAATAATATATAGCTTTAAATAGTAGAAGACTATCGAATATTCCCAACACAAAGAAATGAAAAATATTTAAGATGATAGATGTGATAATTACCCTGATTTGATGACTATCCATTATATGTCTTAAAATATATCATTGTGCACCTTATGAATATGTACAATTGTTATTTTTAAACTTTAAAAATAAAAGTAGGTTAAGAAAAAGAAGAGAAACCCTATACACATTAGCAATCCCTCCTGTTCCCTTCTCAGTCTAGCCCTGGTAAACCACTAATGTACTTTCTTTTTCTATAGACTTTCTTACTCT
The DNA here is from genome assembly GCF_000164805.1 of Carlito syrichta. Lineage (NCBI taxonomy): Eukaryota > Metazoa > Chordata > Mammalia > Primates > Tarsiidae > Carlito > Carlito syrichta. Next base: position 454,349 of record NW_007256091.1, read on the forward strand.
AGGCTTGCCACACAAATGGAATGATATAAGTATTGCCATTTTTGTCTGTCTTCTTTCACTTTGCATAATGTTTTCAACACTCATCTATTTTGCAGCATATGTCAGTTCTTCATTCTTTTTGTGGATGAGTAATATTCTATGTGGGACTAATCCAATTTTCTTTATCTGTGTGTCTACTGATGAGTATTTGGATTGTTTCCACCTTTTAGTTAATATAAATAATGTTGCTATATACTCTTATGCACAAGTTTTGTGTAGAGATAAGTTCTCAACTTTTTAGGAGTAGAATCCTGGGTCATACTGGCAACTTTATGCTTGATTTTTAAACTGTTACGCCCAATTGCTTTTCACAAAACTTCTGTACCATTTTGCCAGCAATCTATACATATTCCAACTCTCTACATTCTTGCCAACATTGGTTATTATACATTGATTATAGTTACCCTAGTGCATGTAAAGTAGTATTACATAGTGGATTTCATTTGTGTTGTCATAATGACTAATGATGGGAAAAATCTTTGGAGGTGCTTATTCGCCATTTGTATATTTAAATAATTATCTATTCAAACACTTTCCTTTTTTCTAATTGTGTTTTCTTCTTATTGTTGAGTTGTAAGTGTTCTTTATATATGTTGGATACTAGACCCTAATCAGGTATATGAATTGCAAATATTTTCTCTCAATCTATGGGTTATTTTTCACCTTATTGATAATGTTTTTTAATGCACAAAGTTTTTCTTTTTCTTTTCTTTTCTTTTTTTTGAGTTGGAGTCTCACTGTGTCACCCTGGCTGTAGTGCAGTAGCACACTCACAGCCACTGCAGTCTTGACCTGCTGGGCTTAGGTGATCCTTCTGCTTCAGCCTTCTCAGTACCTGGAACTATAGGCACACGCCACCATGCCCAGCTTATTTTTTGATTTATTGTAGAGACAAGGTCTCGCCAAGTTGCCCAGGCTGGTCTAGAACCTGTGGGTTCAGGCAATCCTCTCACTTTGGCCTCCCTTGGGATTATAGGCATGAGCCGCCTTGCCTGGCTCACAGTTTTTCTAAAATTTTGATTGTCTCATGTATTTATTTTTCCTCTTTTTGTTTGTGCTTTTGATGTCATATCTAAGAAGCCATTGCCAAATCTAAGGTCATGAAGATTTACTTCCATGTTTTCATCTAAAAGTTTTATAGTTTAAGCTCTTAAATATAGGTCTTTGATGCATTTTGATTTAACGCTTGAAATGATGCGAGGTGAGTATTCAACTTCTCTTTTTGCATGTGGCTATCTGGTTGTTTCAGCACAAATTATTGAAAAGATTATTCTTTGACCAGTGTCTTGGCACCCTTATAAAATTAATTGATCATAAATCCACACTAACCTCTATTTCATTCATCCTATGACAAAACCACATAGTCTTTATTGTTATTATTTTGTATTATGTTGTGAAATAAGGGAGTATATGTCCTCCAACTTTGTACTTTTTCAGGATTGCCTTGGCAATTTTGGGTCTGCAGAATTTTCATATCCATTTTAAAACAAGCTTGTAAATGTATGTAAAAAAAGGTAGCTGTAATTAGGCAGGGATTGCACTGAATCTGCAGGTCATTTTGAGGAGTATTACTAACAATAATGTCTTTCAATGGAGGAACACAGATTGTCCTATTTATTTAGTTATAAGTGTACAAGTCATACCTCAGTTTTACTAATTTTCTCCTTCACATTTTAATGCTATTGTAAAGAAGTAGTTATTCTTAATTTCATTTCCAGATTACTCATTGTTATTGTGTATAAGTATTGTTGATTTTTGTGTATTGATCTTTTAACCTATGATATTGTTGAAATTGTTTCCTAGCTCAATAGTATTTTTGTGCATTCATTAAGATTTTATTAATACAAGGTCAAGACATCTGTAAATAGTTTTGTTTACTTATTTTAGACCTAGAGGTCTCTTATTTCATTTTTTTATCTAATTGCTCTTTTCTTTACCTAGTTGGAACTTTTAAAGACATTTTTCTGTCTCCTTATAGCTTGAGCAATCTGCCAGCACATGCTTAAGTGTGTGTGTGTGTGTGTGTGTGTGTGTGTGTGTGTGTGCGCACACGCGCACATATGCATACACGAGCTTGCACATGTGTTTTAAAAATCAATTTTCTTTCACTCATTGAGTACTTGGACATTGCAAGGCTGGAGCATTTCATCAGCTCTCAGACTCTTTTCTCTTCTTCATATCTTGGGATACTTCTTCCTGTTTTTGCTGTCTTTTCAGCGACTTCCCTTAGACATGTTAAACATTCCCAAAAATCTTCTATACTTATTTTTCTCTCAGACTTTGCATTTCTTTATTCTATCCTATGATCCTACTTTTTCTTTAGTGTTTGATCTACTTTGCTTGAGTAACTATTCTGTCCGTCTATTATGTTTGCATTTTATGTTTAATATTTTATATTAACAAGAGCTCTGGTTTTTTTTTTCTCTCCATAGCAACCTGTTTTCTCAGTGGCTTTTATATCCTTTGAAATCTCTCTGAGGATAGTAATTGCAATTATATTAAAGTTTTCTTGTATCTTTTATATTGTAACTTTTGGATATATTACATATCAAGTTTTTCAAATGTTTTGATTTCTTGTTTCTGATCATATAGTAAATAAAAGTCTGGTTTAAATAAAATTAATAACTGGAAATGTGCTTTCTCAGATTAAAGGATACTTTTGCCTGGCAGTGAAAACTGTTTGGATTACAGGCATTTTTCTCTTGTGATTGCTCAGTGGATTTGTGAGGCTTATGCTCAAGTGGAATTTTTTCATAGTTTGTTTTCTGGTGATGGTGGTTTCAGATTGCCTTCAGGTCCTTCATACATGGGATGCCACATTCCACTCATACAAATATTAGAGTCATTTGTGTAGGGAGTATCGATACGAGCTTATCTTCTCTCCCTTTAATCAATTACCTCCTCATGGCATATCTGAGTTTGGGGGATTATATCAAGGTTTTGTCAGAAAATCCCTCTTTTTAAAAAAAAATCTCTTGCTTTTATAGAGATTTTAGGTTCTTCAGTTCTTTAATTTACTTGGGTTTTTCTATCAATTTGTTTCCATTTGTTTTATGTCTTCCAAAAACTATTTACATCTGTGGCCTGTTGGTAGAATATACTCGTTAAATCAACACTCTCATCAATTCATTTTTATATTCAGAATATATATATATATATATATATACACACATGTATGTGTGTGTGTGTGTGTGTGTGTGTGTGTGTGTGTAGTTTTTTAGTTTCTAGTTTGGGAAAAAATATACTTTTGGTTGTTGATAGTATCAGCTCATTTAACGTGAACAATTCTCTGTCAGCCACTAAGACACAACTGTGTTGAAACATTGATTTGGCAGGTTTTTAATTAAGTTCTAATTTAAAATTCATTTCTTATATAAAAAAGAAATGTTTATTTGAAGATGATATTGAAATATTCTCATCAGAAAATTCTAAATCATTATATCATAATTTGTGTAGTTTCACAAACCTGAAGAAACAAGTCTCTTCATATTCTTCATATCTACAGAGAAAGAGAGTGAGAGAAAGAGAGAGAGCGTGTGCTTTCAGGTCTGATGGTGAAATATTTTTTCACCATAGATCTTCATTTACTGTTTTTGTACAGATAAACTTATTTTCCAAAATGCATATAATATAATACTAACTGTACATTTTTGTTATAACTTATGACAATTTGAAATTTATATGAGGGAATAAAATTCTGTTTCACCTTGAACCGCTAAGTGACAGTGTAAGGCAGAGGCTCAGTTGAAAAGTGGAGGTAAAGTGGGTCTTTATAACACTTCTATGACTAAGCCATTTGGGTGCAAGAGATTCCCCATCCTATAGTCCTCCATCATCATCCTTTTCATTGAAATTCAAATGCAATGGCTTGAGAAATTATATCCGAAAGCCACAATCCATGGAAAGCCATGTGTTTTCTTACATTTTGAAGGGTCACCTTTCTCTAGTATATTAGGGAGAGGTAAATTTTTCTCACCTGGTCTCCTGAGTTTCTATATGTAGTAGGTTTTTTGCTTTTCTTCCATTGTTACCTGGTTGCTAATGTGTGTCTTAGGCTCGTGTGGCCACTGTTCTTGTCAGCATGATTTTACTTCTGTCCCTAGAAACTTTACCATTCCTGCTACAGAGTGCTAATAATGCTGGGTTATATTAGCGTGATAGCATTTACTGAAGATATGGACACTGAGGGAATTATCATGTAGAAAAACACAATTAAAAAGAATGATGAATTTATCTTTTCCGGAACTCAGTGGAAGAAAACCAAACATATTATCTGTTACTATGTTTTCATCTTGTCTTATTGTACATTCTAGCTTTTAACCTTCCTTTCCGGTCTAAAAGTCCAAAACCGAGATTCCTTCCTGTCATCTTTTCTTTTTCTCTCTTTCTTTCCAACTACTCCTACTAGATACTGATTAATTTCTGTTCCTCTATGTCACAGCTTTAAAACATTTCCACAAATTCTTTGGCATTTTCTTTTTCAGGAAGTTGAGTCTATGACCCTTTGATTACTTCAAGAACTAGGAATGTGGCCAAAGTGATGCTTTTTGACTTTAGAAGGAAGGTAAGGAAAGGCCCTGAAGTTTCTGCTAGTACCTCTTGGAACTTGATGTAAAAAGGCTTGCTGCAGCCGGGCTTGGTGGCTCAGCCTGTAATCCCGCACTTTGGGAGGCTGAGGTGAGTGGATTGCCTGAGCCCGCAGGTTCGAGACCTGCCTGGGCAACTTGGCGAGACCTCCTCTCTACAATAAATCAAAAATCAGCCGGGCATGGTAGCGCGCACCTGTAGCTCCAGCTACTCGGAAGGCGGGGGCGAAGGATCGCCGGAGCCCAGCAGGTCGAGGCAGCGGTGGCCGGGAGTGGCCACTGCACTCCAATCTGGGCGACAGAGTGAGACTCCAACTCAAAAAAAAAAAAAAAAAAAAAGCCCATGATCAGCAGGAAGTAGCCAGACCTGTCAACCATCCTTACTCCCTAACAGCAGTTAGGGTAGCTACTCCAGAGGGGGGAATGAGACAGGAGATAGCTAGAGAAAGGCTAGGCAGACAGACAGGCGGGTCCTCCAGCAATAATGTAGCAAATTCCCAACAAGCCTCTCATGTTCAGCCTTGGTAAACAAGTTCCCTGCCAGCCTCTCAGGCTAGAGCTTAGGTACTTACTGCTGGGATCGAGAAGCACCCAATCAGCTCACCATTAGGTCCCTACCTTAATACTGACCAATCAGAACAGCTACAGCTCACAGCTCACAGCTAGTGCTAGTCAATCGGCTTGGACTTAGGGCTATGTAAGCACCCGGTTTTCGGCTCCTGATGGGCTACCCCTTTGGTTCCCCTTCCACCGGGGAAGCTTCTCTGTTCTCTCAATAAATCCTGCTTTCTCACTTAACAACAACAGCAACAACAAAAAAACCCCTTTAGTTGCATATAAGGAGTTTCTTTATCCTGAGGGCATTATTTGAAGAAACCATGGGGTTTCTTCAAATAATGAAGAATAAGGAATCTCAGTTTTGGACTTTTAGACAGGAAAGGAAGGTTAGAAGCTAGAATGTGCAATAAGAAAAGATGAAAACATAGTAACAGATAATATGTTTGGTTTTCTTCCACTGAGTTCTAGAAAAGATAAATTCATCATTCTTTTAAATTTTGTTTTTCTACATGATAATTCCCTCAGTGTCCATATCTTCTCTCTCTCTCTCTCTCTCTCTCTCTCTCTCTCTCTCACACACACACACACACACACACCCTAGACATGCACTGCTGGGGACAATGATGTCAGGGAGCCCCCACTATCTTATTTCTTAGCTGCTTCATTCTTCCAAGCTTCAGAAGACATTTCAGTTAAGTTGGCTTTAAGGGGACCCCAAGCCAGCCACCATCTTACTGCAACTGTCTGAGAGGCTGCTTAAGAACTTCCTTAATAAGCCTAGTTAACCTCACATTTGTAAGCAAAATAAATGATTTTTAGATTTTGTAGTTATTTTTTTATGTGATTTGCTATGCAGCAGCAGATTAGCTGGAACAAAATTACGCAATGTCATGTAAGTATTTTTGTTTAACCCTCTGTCTTTTAGGCTATGCTTAGCAGACCCTTCATTTCTCTGTCAGATGGGTTAAAAAATATTATATTGTCAAAATGAGCAATCCTTCGGCTTCTGGATGTGTGTCTTCTTCTAGGAGTATGGCGACACTTCCCCTGCCCTTCCTTGCTCTTTCTTTCCTGTCTTCTCCCTCTCCTTCCCTCCCTTACCTTTCTTTCCCTCTCCTCTTCTCCCCTTCTTTTCCTTTCCTCTCTTTCTTTCTTTGTAATATAGTTTTACTTCTAGTTGCAGACGTCTCTGAATTTGAACAGGAGAAAGTAATTCCTTTTTCTTCCTTTCAGATATATGAAACTGAAAAACAAAAATTGACATCACCCCAAAAGCATAATTTATGGATTCCAACTATCTCATTGACCATTTGAATTGACAATGATTCATCAGTGCACATTCATATATCAAGGATTGCCTGTGTATCACAAAGGTGTATATTCTGACATTGCACCACAAAAGATGTGATTAAAGGATTCCTATACAGACCCTGAATTCACTTGGAAGCTAAGCCAGGAGTACTTATCTATTTTGTGCTTTTATTTTATTTTTTTTAAATCGTCTCCTACAATGAGTCACATGTGAGAATAACTCTCATTGCACTTTTAAACTCAAGTAAATAACTCTTTTTCTGTCTGAAATGACAATTATCAGAAAACTATAGAAAATTAGGTGAAACAAGTATAATAACAACTAATGGTTGGATATTTGGAAATTTGTGTGGGAAGAGGTCATTTCACCTTTCAGTTTTATGAATGACAGTTGAGTGGCTCTTGCTTGGGTGGAGTGGACCAATCGTTACCGACCCCATCTGTAACTATGGGAATATCAACTTCTAAGGTCATTACGTGTAATGATCTGTGTCCTTGAACATTACTTGTAATTACAAGAGAAGAGACACCATCCTCTCAGTACTAAAAAATAGCACTGTAATTAACTGAAGAAGAAAATCAATGCCTCTTCACTCTGAGGATATAGATCAGTAATTCTCTTCATAATTTCCCAGTTCTCACTGCTATTCCTTTTCCTTTTACAGAAAAACAAAATCCCAGAAATAAAAATGGAAACTCCCAGCTGAGCTGTCTCTTAACTCTCCTTAATCATTTGTCCATTCCAATTCTCTCCTCGCTTTGCTTAATGCTAAGTGATGTCTTGGTTTCTCTGCTAAAGGCTTCCTTTTCCTTCCAGTGTTGCTTTATTCCTCTTGCCATGCCCATGGCTTTGAAAATTAAAACTTGTACGGGTTGCCTAATAAAAATAAACTTACCTTTATTTCTAAAGGTGCTATAGAGTCACAGTTACAACAAAACTCACCCCACAGCACAGTAGCAGACCAGTACAGCAAGTTGGTAAGTAGAATACTTATCCTTGTCCCAAGGCCTTTTTCACTGGTGAAAATAATAAAGTGAATTTTGTGACAATTAACCCTGTGAAATCATTCTATTGGATATTCTCGTTTGCACATAAGTTATTTCCCTAACATTATAGTAATGCAGGAGAGATCTAGGGTGTCACTTTTTGTTTTCACCCTCATTTAACCCTTTGTGCATTTAAACCACACAATATGTATAAAGAGCTCAGATTTATCACATACTCCATTCTTTTTTTCGGTCTCCTTGCAGTGAAAGTTTCCAAACAGCAGTGTGTTGGTTGGCAGTCACTTGTACCATCTTCCAAGGAAGAGAGGAATGGATCACAAGACGTACATTTCTAGGCATTGTGGTGTTGGTGTTTACTTACCTTATGAAAAAAAAAAATAGCCTGGCCAGTGAAGCTTGGGCGTTGAAACTCCAAAGTCTACATATTTGTAGGAGAGAAATATCTGCTTGAGAGAAATGTGCACACTTTTGGACATTGTTATGTTGTTTCATCAGGAAAAAATAAAAGGTAACTAACTACTGATGGTGGTTGTGTCATTCAACATGAGCAAGAGCAAGAGTGAGAGAATGAATCACAAATTAGTAGAAGTAACTGTGGGGACTGGCACATCTTAGATCTATAGGGCAGACTGGCAGACTGGCAGCTCAGGGAAGAGTTTATGTTGTAGTCTTGAGTCAGAATTTCACAGAACAACAAATTGGAAACTCAGACAAAACTATTATATTGCAGTCTTGAGAAGAATTCTTTCTAAATCTCAGTCTTTTAAGGTCTTCAACTGACTGGAAGAGGCCCACCTACATCATGGAGAGTGGTTTGCTCTACTGAAAGCCTACTAATTTAAATGTTAATCACATCTAAAAAATACTTGCACTAAAAGCACCTAGACTGTAGCTTGACCAAACTACCAGGTTCAAAAGCCTAGTCAATGCATAAAATTGAGCATCTCACTGGACTTTGCATAGGGCTATGTTCCAACCACCCTGGAGATAACTGTTCAATCTTTAAAATCTTTGCTGAAAAATATGTCATGGGTTTTCTTGAATTTCAAATTTCATAGAAAATTTCCTCTGATAAATATCCATCCTAAGGTTAGTTTTTAAATCCACTTGGTCCTGCACTCTCTCTAGCAGAAATGGGTTATATTAGATTGTTTATCAAATTCCTATTAAATTAATATGCCTCCGTTAACAACTTTAAAAATAATCCTCTAGATATAGAATTCTTATTCTGTCCCAGGGATAAGAAGATTTCTACATGACATGAATGATACTGATTATGTGACTTGCAATTTGGTTTGAACTGCTTAGGTTAAGTTGTGTGTGTGTTTTTAAACAGTTTTATTGTGATATAATTTATATACTCTACAAGTCATCCATTTAAAGCAAATAATTCAGAGGCCTTTAGCATTTTTCAATCTTTGATACATTCAATTTTAGAACATTTCATCACCCCCAAAAGAAGTTCTGTACCCATTTACTGTCACTCTACATTTCCTCTCTACTCCCTTATCCACCAGCGTAGGCCACCACTAATCTATTTTCTGTCCCTTTGAATATGCCTAAAAATCTGGACATTTCATAAAATAGAATGATCCAATATGTGGACTTTAGTGACTTATAAGATCTAGTTTTAAATTTTCAACTTGGTCAGACCTACAAAACCTGGATGATTCCAATAGACTGACTGAGAGGAATAAAATATTATTATTTTTGAACATTCTCTGGCCAATTTTCTTACCAGTTCATCTAACTGAAATGAGTTACCATTAGGACACACACAGATATCTGATTATTTTGTCTTTATTTTTTTCTTATATTTTACATGACCATGAACTTGGTCTTCCTGAATTCTGAATTAAGGCTCGTTTTTGTGAAACAGATGTGGAACTTTTGCTCACTTTTGCTCCTAATCTAGACACTCTCTTCCCTGAGGCCTGGAGGTAGTTTAAGAGACCAATAGCATCCTCCTTGGGCACTAATGGTCCTACCCACTCAGTCCCGTGTTCCTGACTCACTCACAGTTCTTAACCCTATTCCCTTGATATCTGCCTCTGGTATGCATACATTTCCATTTTACACTATCTAAATTACAGTTAGTCTTAAATAAAAAATTTGTTACTCAATTATTTATTCTCTGTGGAATTATTTCATGTCCTCCATAGTGTCTTAAGTTGCATTAGGCATTTACAACTCTATATTATCCCTAAGTGATTGTCAAACATTTTTGTTAAAATCTGGGATATGTCTATAATTACTTGCTTTGGACACAAAGGAAATAACAATTTTCTTAACTGATATTCAGAAAAAGAATTGCTTACATAATCATGCAATAATATCTTCCCATTACATGCATATATTTAAAAACAACACATGAAAAAAATATCATATAGCGAATACTTTAATATCTATGCCAGGTATGTGATAAATGCTTATTAGGAATAAATAATTACATTAAGCAATGAAATTATTTTCAAAATACATACATATTTATATAAATTGATTTTGCTGCAATCATTCATGTTCCTCATTCTTTTTGTTGAGGGTGGGTATACACATTAATAGGTACACGCTAATTATTATTATAGGTGCATACCATCAATTTTTCTATATATTATTGCCTAGAAAAATTAATTCTAACTGCATTACATCAGTCAGCTAATAAGATAAAAATAAATACTGATGATAATAATAGAAATATATAGGTTATTATCAGGAGAATGGGCTAGAGAAATTATTTAGCTGATACTTTAATGACTGGGCTCTGCACATTGATAGTTGCTTTTATTAAAGAAAATATTGCTTTTCTTATTCTTATGAAATGATAGCAGTGGACATATAAGATATAAATCCTTTTTTTTTGTTTTAGTTGAAGTCTCACTCTATTGTCCAGGCTAGGGTGCAGCGGCATACTCACTACCACTGCAGTCTCGACCTACTGGGCTCAGGCAATCCTTCCGCCTCCGTCTTCCAGGTAGCTGGAACTACAGGCACAAGCCACCACACCTGGCTAGGGATATCAATTCTTTACCCTAACATCCTTGTTCATTTACGTGCTCATTTGGTCACTCATTCACGGCACCTAAATTTTCCCCCCACCTATGCTCGGTGTTGGGAGGACCCTGATGAACTGACGAAACCTGTCTTTACGAAGACTGCAATCTCATGGGGGAGGCAGATATTAACCCAATAGTCAGACAAATACATGCAATTTGCAATTGGTGTAGGTACTGAAAAAGAAAAGTGTACTGCTTTTCAATTTCTCAGATATAAGAAATAGCATAATACATTCTGGCTTTAAGGGGGCACATGTTCTTTATTTTACTGTATTTTTTAAATGTTACCAGCTGGTATGGAAAAAAAAATTATTTTTTTCTTTTCAGTGTCATACTGACAAATGTCCAATCAAATGCATTGGCATTCTTACCTTAATTGATTACTTTTTAAAGATTAAGTTTTCATGCCAGTGAAAACAGGGCAGGGCATGGGAGAGCAGAGGACAAGGAGAGGCAATTAGGAATTTATAACAATGGGAGTACCTGAGCTGTGATTATTTATAAAAAAGAAGGACTTGTTTCATGGTGTATTAGTCCCCTGGTAAGAGTGACAAATTCAACTCTCAGTAATCAGCTGCAAAGCATGCCTTTGGACCAGTGATGGACTTGTCGGTGCCTGGCTTTGTCCACGGAGAGAAGGGGCCGAACGGGACCTCTTTTTAGAGCACTAGGGTGTGTACAGAGTGCTCAGCCTGCTATGCTGCTCTGGGCTTGGACCAATTACTTTCTGATTTTAATAAAATATAAGGGACAACAAGGTAGTATATGAACATATGTATTATTTACAAGGCTTAATAATAGATTATATGCCTTTCATCACTCTACCAATGTAAGTGCTAAATCAATACAAAATGACATCGAATCTACCTGTGTCCATCCTTGATCACAGTTTTCTGCCTCTGCCTAGAGAAAGTTACAGCGCTGAATTTTTTTTTTTATTCTTCTCCTGCTTAAAAAAAAAAAAAGCTTACCACTACATATGACTCCTGCCTAAATCTTGCCTAGCCCTTCTTGATTTGTGTGAGTCTTCTGCAGCCTGTCTTCTTCCCTCCAGAGATCAGGTCACCTAACATGGCGCCAAAGCTTTAAAGAGGAGCAGCGTGGTTTAGAGAGAAGAAATTGTGAGAACTTTCTCAACATTGTATGTGAACACAGAACATATAATAGCGGAAATGTTGGGACCAAGGGCCTACAAGGAATCCAATCATACTTCTCCCTGCCACTCACAGCAGTCTTGAAGTCGCTGTGAACTTGACCTGTGGAACGATCTGGCTACATCTCCTGGCACTGAGTTTTAAAAAGAAGTCACATTCATCCCTGTGGCTTGCTGTACCTCTGGTACCTATAATTGCATGCAGTGAGCTAATATACTGCCCTGGTAGGTATAGAAGAAGCAAGAAATCATAAACTTGCATATTTTCGAGATTTGTCTTTGAAGACAGTAAGAGCAATGAGTAGAATGGCATGGTGAGACATCATGAAGGCTCCATAAGTAGACAGGTCTGGGTATGAATCTCAGCCTTTACAGTTAGTGGCTGAGTGACTCTGAGACATTAATTCACCTTTCTGAGCCACTGGGAAATGAAATTTGAAATACATCTCTCACAAGTAGCAAATGTCTGGCACCTAGTAAGCCTTCAATAACTATGAATGCTTTTTTCCTATGTATAACACCCACTTAAACCTAAAATTCGAATCATTGCTTTTCTCCAATCTCCAACTGTTTTTAAAATATATTCTGTTCTTTGTCTTAAACTTGTTGTGCTTGGGTATTTGCACTGCCAGAGCACAGTATGATAATTTTCTTCAGTTTATTTTTTGTACGGCAAAATTCCCTCCAAATCTTAGATTTTTAGATTACTCTGTCGTCTTGCCTCTTATCTTGGTTAGACTTTTTGGCATTTTTGCTATTTCTAAAAAATAAAATTTTAGTTTTGTCTTATGTCATTAGTACTGACAACTATAAATTTAGAACCTATATACTTCAGCTAAAGCTAGTGAAGTCCAGCAAGATCTGGAAGGACAAAGTTGTCAACAATCAGATTGATTCTGCTGGGACCAAGGGCCTACAAGGAATCCAATCATACTTCTCCCTGCCACTCACAGCAGTCTTGAAGTCGCTGTGAACTTGACCTGTGGAACGATCTGGCTACATCTCCTGGCACTGAGTTTTAAAAAGAAGTCACATTCATCCCTGTGGCTTGCTGTACCTCTGGTACCTATAATTGCATGCAGTGAGCTAATATACTGCCCTGGTAGGTGACTGCACAATGTAGACATTTGAGATTCAGAGGAGAATGCAGATCTGACACAAAGAATGATTATTATTTCCTGCAACAAGAGCTGCATTAGCAAGAGAGAGGTGATAACATGGTAACATGTCAGAAAAATGTTGGCAAGAGCAAGGGAGGATAAAGTTCTCCTTAATACATTTTCTTGTGTGTAGTTGCATTTTCTTGTGTGTATCAGCAAATTCTTGCAAAAAAATTGGTAGGTGACACATTTCTTGGGTCAAATGTCAATATTGATCAAAATGTTAGAAGACACAGTCCTCTTCCTGGACATATGCTATTGATTTATTTTATTGAGTTCCTACAGGCCTATTAGGGCTATTCCTTAGTGGGTGCTTTACATCTGAAAGCACAATTAAGATCCATTTATAATATCTGTTCAAATAAAACATCTGCAAATAACAGCCACAGAATTTCCCCTCCCCAGCCAGCTTTTGATAAAGGACACATAATTTTGTATGTGCACATATACAGTTTTGCTTACTTACCCACCTGGGAGATGGTTGAAAATCAGTTGTCAAGTGTGGGGATAGGAGGAAGGATGATCGACTTTCACATAAAGGTCAAATGAAATTGTTTTGGAACCTTAGGGGTTTTTAAAAGTAGTTCTATGGGACAGGAAATTTCTTACTGTAGGTGGCCCAGGACTTATAAGATTATCAGACACTGAAGGGTAGCACATTTACATAAGCCTACTTTATTAAAATAAATGTGTTTTTCAAAGAATAAATTCACCATCGATTGCAAAACACTGAACACACAGGGTCTTAAAAAATTAAATATTCAAATCGGTAACCAATTTATGGTTACATTCAAGACATCTGAAAATTATGTAAGTTGTTTATACATATACTATCTCACAGATACACTTCATGCAATGTGATGTGGGTCTATTAATTCTTCATTTGTACCCCAAGCTCTGTGCTTCCTTTATGGTGACTCTGTAAACCTTAATGGATGCCCTTGAATATGCTATCATTAAAGTTCATAGGAAGATAAAGAAGTTTAGAAAAATGTGAACCGAATCAATAGAGGAGGATACAGAAACAAGTATCTACAAAAGGGCATGGCAAGGATAGAGCACTTACTCCTTTTAAAAACATTGACAAATGGCAAAGTAGGTGATCAATGCTCAAACGGTGATGCAATTTTTCTTCTTTATTCTCTGTCAATATTGGTGCAAGAGACACATCGTAAGACTAGGAGTTGGAAGAACTAAGTTCTTGTATCAACTCTTCTCTGAATATCTTGGTTTCCTCATTTTTCCCATTTGTTATAGGAATTTGAAATACATGATGAGTTAATATTTTTGTTATTAATATTTTTATTATAAAAACAATGTCTTAACCATTACTGAAAAGTTACATATCCCAAGACTGGTAAACAATGTCAATGTGAAATAAATTATTGTGCTAATTTCCTTGCTGATTGTTTAGCTAGTAATCCATGTCCAAATGATGAATCAAAACCATAACTCCTATAGGTTCAGGGAATGCTTAAGGCTACCTACAACAGTTGAAAAATCACAAGCCTTTCCAGTATGTTCACAGTTTGATTTCTGTCAATATAGTGCAAATACTACATTAGAGAACAGAAACTTTAGAAGTCAGAGGAAAGAAAATAAGCCATCTTAATGATCATCAGTTTCTAATTTATTTTAATAAAGAAACTATTTTCTAAGGGCGAGATAGTGAATTATAATAGGAAATTTAAAATATGATTAATGGCATTAGTATAGTTAAGCAATAATTGATTCAGATTTAAATCATCACCTCTATGAAGTTTTATATGTTTTAATATTTGGAATATGAAACTTACAATCATTGCATTGGCCACTGTTTTGTTAAACTCTGGTGTGTCCTTGTGAATCTTTGAGCTATGGTCGCCATGTTTCCTGACTTTAACCCCCTACCATACCTTGTGGAGGTGAATCTCCCTCTCTCTCTCTTTCTCTAATTTACTTTCTAAATAAACTATATTTTTCATTCAAACAAAAAAATAACTATGGAGTTGTCCTTGACTTTGTCATGTCCTGTGCTTTGTGTTTCAGATCATGTTCCACATCCCAGGTTTTTTTTTTTTTTTAACATCTCAGGACTCTTCACTTCTATTTCATTTCTTCAATCTATTGACTCTGGCTTTAAATCTTTCTCATCTCAGGTCCTAACAAGATATTACATTATTTTATTAATCATTGTCTTATTAGGTGACATGATTTTAATATCTGAAAGAGTGAATCACCTCCTGAAAACTGCTTTTTAAAAATGAATTTCAAGGAAGTTCATTTTTAAAAATGAATTTCAAGGAAGTTCACTATATATTTGATTTAGTCATTGAATACATAGGATTTTGATTTTATTCTTCTTTGATTATTATACTTATGAATTGATGCTGTTAAATTGGAAATTCCTTCCTTGAATAGACTCAATGTCAAAGGGTGAACTAATTATTAGGATCCATTTAACTTGATGCAGATGCAACATTATCACAATTTGCACATTTGTTTGTAAAGTATGAAGTTGTACATATATTAGCTATTTTCCCATATACCCTTGACTTTCTAAAGACATATTTTCCCAAAGACTTGATATAAGTAAAATAAATCTTTTTCCAGTTCAACCAAGTATAAGATCATTTCTAATCAAGTTTCATTTTTACAGCTGTGTACTATAATGATGTTCATTTAACTGATATTTTACAGGGGAAAAATTAAGATAATAACTACACTAAAAGCTAACAATTGTTGACAATTGTTAATAGACCAGAAATTTTGTGCTTTTTGTTTTTCTAAAGCTCACAGCTCTCCAAAGTGGGTATTTACTACTATCCTAATTTTCGATCGACAACTTAAGACTCTAGTAAGTCAAGAAACTTGTACTAGAATACACAAGTACTAAGGGAGAGAGAGCATATTGAAACCAGCCACCCAGACCACAGGTTCTGAAATCAGTACTCTACTTTGATTCCTTAAAGTTTGATCCAATGACCAACATCAGATGCAGCACCTGGGTACTTATTAAAAGTGCAGAATCTCAGGTAGTGCTACCAATTCATGGTGCTTTGCCGAGACCGTTCCTAGTGTTAGTAATGAAAGCCCTTTGTTTCAGGAAACCCTTTAGTCCCAGGCAATCTCAGATTGTTCATTACCCTAATCTCTGTCCCTGTCCCTAAACTACTGAATCAAAATCTGCATTTTAAATAGCTCTAAGCATTTAAGGGATAAGAGAGAGAAATGAATATGCATAGGATAAGGGAGAAAAATTTTTCCTTAAAATTTCATGTATTTAGTGACTAGTCTCTAAAAAGCATTTCTAGAGATACTAAAGCCCAACTGACCTAGTCACACACAGTGCTCATATGAATTACAATTCTGATTTGTTGCCAGAAATTTACTACTCATGAAAAAAAAAACTAATCTCCTAAAGAAAAGACATTAAGAAACTCAAGTTATTCTGACTGGAGTTCACGATGCTGCAAAACTGTTAAAAAAAAAAAAAAGCCTATAGGATTATTTTCTCTGTAGTCAGAAGGAAGTAGGCTGTCAAAAAATTGTAATTTTTACTGAAAAGTGACATGTAAGTTTATTGATACAGTCCAGAGCATATCTGACATCTGTATTGCCAGTCTTGGTTTGCATTCTTGCTGGATTAGGAAGCTGTATCACTTTATTAGTGGAGGGTACACTTGCCATACCTCCAATTAGATGGTATGGTTTGTTTAATAAGACTTTCATATTTTACTTACACACTTGTATGCCTAGGATTTTGCAGGTAAAATTCTCCCAGCATGTGAAATCTCAGGGGACATAGCTAGAATATTGAGAAAGTTTGCAATGACTGTTTTTGTCTTGTAGTATAAATTAAAAACTGTTAGATCTGTAAGAGACCTTGGGGAAAATATAGTCCATTTATTTTATGAATTAGGAAATTGAGATCTATCTGGGTTAAATGACTTTCTATGGCAATCTAGCAAGTTCATAGTACAAACAGGCCTAGAATTGAGTGTGGTTGAGAACAGGCCTGACCATATTAGGTTAACCTCAAGTGTTCTTCATGTTCCTTGAAATATAAATTAATAGCTGTTACCCTGAAAGAAAATTTTAGGCTCTTACTGGAAAATTATGATTATAGATGCCTGTTTAAATGAATGTGGAAGGTGGCATTGAAGAGAGCTACAATAATAATTTGCTCTAATTTGTTCTCTTTTTCACACAAGATCAAGGTAGCATAGAGTCAGTCAGCAATAACTAGCTCAAATTTCAAAGAATTACATTCCATGTTTGATTTAATTCCTTGTTTTAGTCCATTTGGGCTGCTATAACAAAATACATAGACTGAGTAGCTTGTAAAAAATAAAAAATATTCTTATAGTTCTGGAGACTGGGAAGTCCAAAATCAAGGTGCTGATAGATTTGGTGTCTAGCGAGTGCTCTCTTCCTGCTCACATAGTGGAAGGGACAAGGCAGCTCTCTGGGTTCTCTTTTATAAATTTATTAATCCAACTAATGAGGACTCCACCCTCATGACATAACCACCCCCAAAGGCCCTATCTCTTAATACTATCCACTTGAATGTGGGGATTTCAACACATGAGTTTTGGGGTTACACAGACACTTAAACCACAGCGTTTTTAACCTTAGAAAAGTTAATCACCTCTTATGTTTCTTTCTTTTATTATCTGTAAAGTAGTTTCAAAAGCAGTTCCTTTCCTGACCAAAACAACTATTACAGAAAAGACGCGGTTGCTATGTACCTAAAGCATGCCCCTATAACGTGTGTGTGTGTGGGGGGGGGGGGATCAGGGAGTCTAGTCAACACCATAATGTAAATGTTCTTGACAGAGAATAGGAGAAGGAAGAGTATAAGATGGAGAATCTGAGAATTGATAGAAGAACAGTAACATGAATAGAAAAAAAGGAAAAAGAAACCATCATCAAAACTTTTTCTCAGTGTTCTATTTGTTATGATTTTTAAATTATTGACAAAACGCTATTTCTTAATATGAAATTTACCATTCTTATCATTTTAAGTGTACACTTTGGGGATAATGAATACTTGTACATTCTTTTCTTCCCCTTCGTTTTCCCACCTCTACCCCTTCCCCTTCCCACCTTTGGTAACCATCAATCTACTCTCTATTGTCATGAGATTCACTTTTTAAGACCCCACGTATGAGTGAGAATATGTGACATTTGTCTTTATGTACTTGGCTTAATTCACTATTTTATCATCTATTTTATTATACAGACGTGAGGTACAAGTTAGGATTAACTATGCAAGCAGGCTGCAGGCTGGTGAAATTTGGGCCTCCAATTGGCCCTCACTCCCCCTGGTATAGGACCAGGTACACTTTGGGCTGTTACATGTCCCCTCACCTCCCTCCCTCCCTCTCCTAGCAGTGCCCAGCAACTGCAGATCCTTCCCTTGTTCTAACGTGATTAATTATACCACATTAATTATACCACATTTTCTCTATCATTAATTTGTTGTTGAGCACTTACACTGATTCCTTATGTTGGGTATTCTGAGGCATGCTGTAATAAATATGGGAATTCAGATGTCTCTTTGATATATTGATTTCCTTTTTCTTGGATATATACCTCCCAGTAGTGGAATTGCTGCATCATGTGA
Organism: Carlito syrichta; assembly: GCF_000164805.1. Taxonomy (NCBI): domain Eukaryota; kingdom Metazoa; phylum Chordata; class Mammalia; order Primates; family Tarsiidae; genus Carlito; species Carlito syrichta. Next base: position 472,825 of record NW_007256091.1, read on the forward strand.
CAGTTCTATTTTTAGTGTTTTGAGAAACTTCCATACTGATCTCCACAGTGGCTGTATTAATTTACAGGCCCACTTTTCTCTTCTCCTTTTTTCATTACTCCACAATTTCATCAGCATCTGTTATTTCCTGCCCTTTTGAGACAAGCCATTTTTAACTAAGGTGAGATGATAGTTCATTTTGTTTTGATTTTCATTTATTTTATGATTAGTAATGTTGAGCATTTTTTCATATACCTGTTGGCCATCTGTATGTCTTTTTTTGATAAATGTTCAGATATTTTGCCATTTTAAAAATTGGATTTTTTGTGGGGATTTTTTTTTTTGCTATTGATTTGTTTGAGCTCCTTCTATGTTGTTAATTCCTTCTCAGATAGATAGTTTGAAAATATTTTCTCTCATATTGTGAGTTGTCTCGTCACCTTGCTGAATTTTTAAATTTTATTTTATTTTGTGTTGTACAGAATATTTTTAGTTGGATATTATTGCATTTGTCTACTTTTGTTTTGATTGCCAGTGTTTTTGAGGTCTTACACAAAAATTTATTTGCCTGGGTCAACATCCTGAAGCATTTCCCCAGTATTACCTTCTAATAATAGACTTATAGTTTCAGGTCTTAGATTTAAGTCTTTAATCAATTTTGATTTGATTTTTGTGTATGGTGAGAGATAGGGGTGTAGTTTTATTCTTCTGTATATAGTTATTCAGTTTTCCCAGCATTATTTATTGAAAAGACTATTCTTTCCCTATTGTAAGTTCTTGGCAACATTGTTAAAGATACGTTGGCTATAAATGCATAAATTTATATCTGGGTTCTCTATTCCTCTCCACTGGTCTATGTGTCTGTTTTTGTTTGTTTGTTTTGTTTTTGCCACTAAAATAATGTTCTGGCTATCATGACTTTGTAGCAAATTTCGAAGTTTGGTAGTGTGGTTATTTCCAGTTTTGTTATTTTTGCTCAGGATTGTTTTGATTGTTTTGAGACTTTTGTGGTTTCATATAAATGTTTTGCATTTTTTGTGAAAAATGTAATTTCATTGAATCTGTAAATTGCTTTCAGTAGGATTGTCATTTCAACAATATTAATTCTTCCAATACATGAGCATGGATTATCTTTCCATTTTTTGTGTTTCTCTAAATTTCTTTAATCAGTATTATAGTTTTCTTTCACTTCTTTGATGTGACTGATTTCTAAGCATTTTATATTCTTTGTAGCTATTGTAAATGAGATTATTTTCTCAATTTATTTTTCAGTTTGTTCATTGTTGATGCATGTAAATGCTACTGATTTTTGTGTGTTGATTTTGTATCCTGCAACTTTACTGAATTTGTTTATCCATTCTTACAGTTTTTGGTGAAGTTGTTAGTTTGTCTTATATTTAAGAGTATACTGTCTATGAACAAGGCTGCTATGATTTATTCCTTTCTGATTTGATTGTCCTTTATTTCTTTCTCTTACCTAATTATCTGGTCAAGACTTTCAGTATTATGTTCAATAAAGCTGTTGAAAGTGGGCATTCTTGCTCCAATTCTTAGAGAAATGACCTTCAATTTCCCCCCATTTGGTGTGATGTTACCTACAGGTTTGTCATATATGTCCTGTATTATTTTGAGACATGTTTCTTCTATTACCATTTTGGTGAAGATTTTTCTCATACAGGAATGTTGAATTTTATCAAGTATTTTTTGGCATGTATTAAAATATTATACACTTTCTGTTCTTGATTCTTTTAACTTGATGTATCACTTTTATTGATTTGTGTAGGCTGAATTATTCTTGCATCCTTGGGATGAATTTCATTTAATTATGGTGTATTATCTTTGAGATGTGCTGTTGAATTAGGTTTGCCAGTATTTTGTTGATGATTTTTGCATCAGTGTTCATCAGTGATATAGGCCTGTGTTTTGGTTTTTGTAGTATTTTTGTTTTGTTTTGGTATCAGGATAATGCTGGCATTATGGAATAAGTTTGGAATTATTCCCTCCTGTTCAATTTTGTTGAAGAATTCAAAGAGGGTTGGTGTTAACTTGTCTTTGAATATTTATATAGAAGTCAGCAATGAAGTCGTCAAGCTTTGGACTTTTCATTGATAGAAAACTTTGATCTTGTTAATCTTTATTAGTTTGTGGAAGTTCTCTATTTCTTCATGGTTGAATCTTGGTGGGTTGTATGTATTTAATAATTTAAACATTTCTTCTAGATTTTCAATTTGTTGGCATACAGTTGTTTGTAATAGTATTAATGATTCATTGTATTTCATAGGTTTCAATTGATTTGTCTCCTTTGTCATCTCTATATTTATTTATTTGGATAGTCTCTCTATTTTGCTTAAATACTTAGGCTAAATTTTCCTCAGTTTATTTTTTTGAAAAATACACTTTTAATTTTGTTGACCTGTATTTTTTGTTTCAATTTTATCTATTTCTACTCTAATCTTTATTATTTTCTTTCCTTTTACTAATTTTAGTTTTGGTTTATTCTTATTTATCTAGTTCATTAAGGTGCCTAGATTGGTGGTTTGTTTGAAGCCAAGAAGTCTTTTTATTATTGGTGTTTATTGCTATAAACTTCCCTTTCAGATGGTAAAATATTTAATAATGTCAATTAGGTCTATTAGCTCTTATGTGTACTCTAATTCTGCTTCTTTTTTGTTCATTTTAAGTCTGGGTGATCTATCCATTACTGAGAGCAGGGTGTTGAAATTGCCTACTATTATTGTATTATAGTGTATCTCTTTCTTTAAACCAATTAATGTTTACTTCATATACTTGAGACCTCTGGTGTTGGGTACATGTATATAAATGTTATATTTACTTGCTGAATTGATCCCTCTATCATTATACAGTGACCTTCTTTGTTTCTTTTTAAAATCTTAGTTTTGTAGTCTATTTCATCTAATGTAAGATATCTAATGGTTTCAGTTTGCATGGAATCTCTTTTTCCACCCCTTTGTTTTCAGTCTACCTGTGTCTTTAGAGGAGAGGTAGGTTTCTTGAAGGTAGCATATAGTTGGATCTGTTTTATTTTTTTAAATCCATTTAGCCATTCTATGCCTTTTACTTGGCAAATTGAAACCATTTACTTCCAGTGTTATTGTTGATAAGTAAGGACTTACTATTGACATTTTATTGCTTACTTTCTGGTTGTTTTGAATCTTCTCTATTTCTTTCTTCCTTTCTTATTGTTTTCCTTTATGGCTAAGTGATTTTATTTGGTAGTGTGATTTAAATTGCTGCTGCTTTATTTTTAGTGAATCTATTATAGGTTTTTGCGTCATGGCTACCATAGGCTAATAAAAACATCCTAATGATATATCAAGCTATTTTAAAGAGATTCTAACTTATCTCAGATCACAGATTAAACAATGAAACACGGGCAGGGTCACACAAATAAACTTTATCTTTATTGCTCTCCCCACAAAATGTTGACTTTCAATGGCCTCAACTTGCATATTCTTATATTACTTGTCTCTTAACTGGTTGCTGTAGTTATTATTGTTTTTAATAGATTTGTGTTTTGGCCTTCATAGCAGAGTTGTGCATGGCTTATACACCAAAGTTACAGTTATAAGGTATTCTGGGTTTACTTCTGTACTTATATTTTTCTAATAGATTGTTCACTGTGAAAAGTTTTTTGTACATTGGAGTATTTTTTAAATATCAGATTGAAAGATTTATTTTAGCAGCTCTTGTATTAGGGGTCTGGTATGGTAAATTATCTTATGGGAAGCACTGTGATAGGTTGAAGGGAGATGTATTTCTGAGGTCAGATTGACAAAAAAGAAAGAGGTGAACTAAAGAAAGAGGTGAAGCTACCACTCCCATCCAGGGAAACTCTGCTGTGTATTTCAGCCAAGGGAGATGACAAATTTGAGTGGCTGTTCAGCAACATTAATGCATAAGGTTTGGTCCCCAGGATCCCTGGGCATGAGCCTCTAGCCAGCCTTCTCATATTGCCAGAGTCATTCTGTTAAGTCCATGTCCATCTGGGGATGGACAGCACTTAGATCATTTACTAGAGGTGAGGTGAACTTGGGTTTAAGAGTCCACTTACAGCTGAAAAGGAGGAAGCAACCCAGCAATAAAGATTTGCTAAGCAAATATATTCAATAACAATCAAAACAAGCCAGAGAGAGAAAACAAAAACAAATGACTAAACCTTTAAAGTGGAAACTTAGATGTATATCCACAAGAAACAACAAACATGGACATGACCTCCTCAAAGGACAAAACAAAAATCCAGTAACTGACCTTAAAAGGATAGCAATTTGTGAACTCTTTGAACACAAATTCAAAACAGTGGTTTTACAAAAGCTCAGTTCTTTAGGCTAATACAGAAGAGTAACTAAAATAAATATAAAAAAGAAAATCTTTAAAATATAACTTCTCATAGTCCTTTTCTGTTTTGAATGCATATGGTAGAGGTGGCCACATTGAACTAGAACTGTCTTGGAGTTCACTCATCAGAAACTAGAAAAGATGCAAAGAGACCAGAAACAGTGTCCTGGAAGTCTCTACAATGCCAGTGCTAAAGTGCATAAAAATTTAATTCTGATGTTGCTTTAGACATAAGGCTGAGATTATAGCAAATTTTAAATTTCAAAATATTAAACAATGTAATTAAATATTCATTATTTAATAAATATCTATTTATTAAGTTAAAAATCAGAGAAATTTAACAAAAAGGTTAGCATTCAAAAATTCAAACAGAAATCTTAGGTGTTGAACTGAAGAAATCAGAAGCTCTCAAAAATGGAATGGTCGGCCGGGCTCGGTGGCTCAGTCTGTAATCCCAGCACTTTGGGAGGCCGACGTGAGTGATTGCCTGAGCTTACGGGTTTGAGACCCTCCTGGGCAACTTGGGGAGACTTCATCTCTACAATAAATAAAAAAAATAATTAGCCAGGCATGGTAGCACATGCCTGTAGTTCTGGCTACTTGGAAGGCTGAGGTGGAAGGATCGCAAGAGCCCAGCAGGTCGAGGCTGCAGTGGCCGGGAGTGTACCACTGCACTCCAGTCTGGGTGACAGAGTGAGACTTCAACTCCAAAAAAAAAAAAAATGGAATGGTCAAGCAGAGAAAAGAATCAGTGAGCTCAAAGACAGGTTATTTGAAAATATAGAGTCAGAGGAAAAGAAAATGAAAAGAAATGAAAACTGCCTATAGAATGTAGAAAATTACCTCAAAAATGTAAGTCTCAGAATTATTGGTGTTCAAGAGGGGACCTGAGCAAGAACTATAGAAAGCCTATTTTTAAAAAATAGCAGAAAACTTTTCAAAACTTAAGAAAGATAAAAATATCCAGGTACAGAAACATCTGGAAAAATAATACTACCCTAAGGCATTCCAATAATCAAACCCTTGAAAGGCAAGGAAAAAAGAGAAAGTCACAAAAGCAGCAACAGAAAAGAATAACATAAAAAAGTTCTAATTTGTCTGACAACAGACTTCTCAGCAGAAACCACACAGGCCAGGAAGGAATGGAATGACATTTTCAAAGTGCTCAAATAAAAAAAGAAAAAAAGAAACTGCCATCCAAGAATACTGTACCCAGAAAAAAGTATATTTCAAAGATACAAGACAGAAAAACTTTTCCCAGACAAAAATAATACAAATTTAAGGGTTGTATTTTAAACTCTGAGATGAAAGTACAATAAAAGAACAAAGTGGAAAAAAAGAGTAAATCTAGTAAACATTTTGAATGCTTTTCTTTTATTGATATATAATATGTTATATGATTATGGGGTGCAAATATGTGTCATGTGCACAGAATGTGTAATGATCAAGTCAGGGTATTTGGGGATATTCATCACCTTGAGTATATATAATTTCTATGAGTTGGTAGCATTTCAAGTTTTCTCTTTTCACTACTTTGAAAAATAAAACATATTGTTTCTAGCTGTAGTCACCCTGGTCTGCTATTAACATTAGAACTTACTTCTATCTAGCTGTATGTTTGTAGCCATTAACCTATCTTTTTCCATCTCCTCTTCCATCCACACAAGCTTCTTGGATTCTGGTATCTGTCACTCTATTCTCTATTTCAATGAGATCAAGATTTTTAGCTACTGCCTGTGAATGAGAATTCGTGGAATTTGTCTTTTCGTGACTGGTTTTTTCATTTAACAAAATCACATCCAGATCCACCCATATTGCAACAAGCGACAGTTTTTAAGTGTCTGAATGATATTCCATGGTGCATGTATACATATCCTTTATCTATTTGTCCATTGATGGACACTTAGGTTGATTCAACATCTTTGCTATTGTGAATGCTGCTGCAACAAACATGCAAGTGCAGATCTTCTTTGATATATTGACTTTTTTTCTTTACTACTCAGTAGTAGGATTCCTGGATTATATGGTAGTTCTATTTTTAGTTCTTTAAGAACATTTCATACTGTTTTTCATGTAGTACTATTTGCATTTCCACCAAAAAGTGATGAGTTATCTTTCTTTCACATCTCACCAGAATCTGTTATTTTTGTGCTTTTAGTTAATAGTCCTTCTAACTGGAATAGCTAATAAGATGACATCTTATTGTGATTTTGTTTTGTATTTCCTTAGTGATTAGTGGTGCTGACCTTTGTGTATCTTCTTTTGAGAAAATGTCTAGTCATGTATTTTGCTTACTTTTTAAATGAGATTATTTGTTATTTTTATTGTTGAGTTGTTGGAGTTCCCTACATATTTCTGGATACTAGTCCCCTGTTGGAAGAATAGTTTGCAAATAATTTCTCTCATTGAACAGGTTGTCTCTTCAGTTTATTGTTTGTTTCATTTGCTGTAGGAGGTGTTTAATTGAAGCTACTCTACCTCTACTTTGTTGATTTTTGTTTCAGTTGTCTGTGCTTTTGACACTGCAGTAAAAAAAACATTTGCCTAGACCAATGTCCTAATGTATTTTTCCTATGTCTTCTTCCAGCAGCTTTATAGATTCACATCTTTCACTGAAATATTTAATCCATCTTGAGTTGATTTTCTTTTAATATGGTGAGATGGGGTGCTGTTTCGTTCTTCTGCATATGGATATTCAATTTTCCCAGCAACATTCATTGAAGAGGGTGTCCTGTCCCCATTGTATGATCTTGGCACCTTTGCTGAAAATCAGTTGGCTGTAAATATATAGATTTATTTTTGGATCATCTTCTATTCCAATGGTCTATGTATCTGTTCTTTTATCCCAATATAATGCTGTTTTTGTTATTATAACCTTGTGTTATATTTTGAAGTTAGGTAGTGTGATACCTGCAGCTTTGTCCTTTTGGTTCAGAATTGATTTGGGCATTTGGGATGTTTTTGGGCGACATACAAATGTTAGTACTATTGTTTTTTTTTTTTTTTAAATAGCAGAAAACTTTCCACAACTTAAGAAAGATACAAATATCCAGGTACAGAAAGGTCTGGAAACACCAAACAGATTCAACCAAAACAATACCACCTTAAAGCATTCAATAATCAAAACTTGAAAGGCAAGGAAAAAAGAGAAAATAAAAGTAACAAGAGAAAAGAATAACATAAAAATGTTCTAATTTCCAGGTGGGTCAAATATTAGACCCCCCAGTAGCTTGCTCTGATGCTAGCAGTGGCAGCAGTGGGCTGGGCAGATGGATACCTGGAAAGTCAGCATAATCTAGTTAATGACAGGGGCTGAAGAAGGATGACTCTCTGGGTTCTAGGCTGTGTGCACTGGTGTTGATGGAGTAGGAAATCCAGGATCCAAGTTCAGAGAGACACATGTACGTAGGTGCCAGCTATAGTAGTAGTGGTTAGGTAAGTCAGTCCAACCCCAGGCCCCCAGGAGAACCACTCAGGCACCAGTGGTGGTGGACTGGGCTGAAAAATTCCTGACCCATGGGCATCATGCTCTGGTTCAGGAATGAGCACAAAGCTAGGCCAAGTGGGCTGGGTCTCAAGTCTTTCTATGGTGTGTGCAGGTACCAGTCATGATAGACAGAGACTGAGCAATACACAGCCTCCCAGCAAAAATCACTGATTGGGGGGACAGCAGTGGCTTTGCTGTTGCTCTGCCATGAGATGATGGGGTCACCTTCAGTAGTGACAGATAGGCAGGCAGGTTGAAAATTGAGCCAAGCTCATGCCTCAGCCCCAGTGGTGCTCACACCTCAGCCCTGGCAGCAATAGCTTGTGCTTTCCAAGCTCCTCAGCCCAGGAGTTCATAGCCCAAGCCTCACTCCTGCCTCAGCCCTGGCTGTGACAGCCCTCACCTTGCCTGAGCCACTGGCCTGGGAGCCCAAACTTCACTTGTTCCTCACTCGCCCTGGCACTACTGCGTCCCGTGACAGTGCACAGTTTGTTGTGAACTGGGCTCTAAACTGGTGTCCAACTGAGCTCTTTAGGACTTGGAAAGTGAAATCCAGTGTGAGCTTCAACTCTCAAGCAATGCTATTGCATGGTTTCCCAGCAGCTAACTATTTTAGTTTGAGGGCTCATGAGAGTCAGTGAGGGTCAAGGGGCTCTCCTGTGGGTAGAACTGAAGGAGTTCATGGTGGGAGTGTGAGCCACTGGGGTTCTTTCACTTACCCTTTCCTACTTTGCTGAGTGTCTCGCAGCCTATCTCAGCCCAGCAGCTGGCCTCGATTCACTCTCCTTCCTTGTTCCCTGTTATTTTTTGTTGAATTCCAGTGTTCTCTCTTGGACGATGTATTCCAAGTGTGATTATCTATTCACCATTTTGGTTCTTCTCAGTGGAGAAGGCATAAGAGAGATAACTGTAGTCCACCATCTTGAAGCCTCTCTTTGATTTTTTTTCTTAAAAAAATACCCTGCAAACTTATAAAGAAAGTAGAAAATGCTTAATTTTTTTCAAAAAGCATGAACAATTCATGCAAACTCTTAAAAAAGAACTTTTACTTTTTAAAGAAACACTGGTATTCAGAAATGTTTTGTAGTGGGATGTGCAAGGGTCCGTAAAGCAATTTTTGTCAGGGAAAACTTGAATAGAAATGGAGAGGATATTGAGAAAGTTTAACATTCAGAGATACCAACTATGAAAGCATATGATGTAAGTTTTAGGAGTGAGCAGATTTGTGGAAAAAAAAAATTCTGGAGAAGAAAATGAAAACTCTTGGCTCAATATGTCCAAAATGCCATAATGCAACAGCAAGTTGAAGACTGTTTTCATATAATTTTCAAATAAAATGGCTGCCAGAGATGACATAAACCTGTAATTAAATGGCATTGAAAGATTATGTCAACTGAGTAAGAAACTGGATTGACTTTGGGTGTAGACGAGGGGATATTAATATGAGGGAAAATTTTGCCTAGGGAAATAAAAAAAATATATAGTTTGATATTCCTCCCTGTAAGTGCCTAAAGTCACACTGGGCATTGGTCATAAATGCAGACATGGGTTATCTCTTACCTTGATACTTATGGGAGACACTTGGGCACAGAAGTACATCACAATTTGTGAACCTTGTACTAGTAAGGGAAAAGAAGTTTACTCCAATAGTTTATAGTCAGAATAAAATTTAGGAAATATGTAGGGGTTTACTTGGAAGAAAGGACAGTATTGAGAGCATTGGCACCAAAATGGATTTTACAGAACATTCTATACTAAAAATAGGAATATATTGAACATTTACTATTTTCCAGAGACTGCAAAATGCTTGAGACGGATTATTTAATCTTAACAACAACAACTCGGTAAGATTGATTTTACTTTCTTCTTGTTTTATAGATAGGAGCTGAGGCCTAGCAAATTCAGTGAACTCATCCAATCTCATATTAAAATGGCAGCAAAGAGAAGGTGAATATTAACCTAGTGCATTTGAATCCTGAGTTTATCTTAAATCAGATGTATTAGCCACAAAACATATAGGGGGCACCCAGAAAAACCTGAATTATTTTTGGAGGGAGGGATTTTTGTAGTATAGGCTTCCTTTGCTAGGGAAGCATTCGAGGAACCCATCAGCATCAATGCACCAGCTAGCATTGTTGTGAGAGACTGCATTAGGCTTTAGTAATTTCTTTTTTGAAACTCCTTCAACACATTCGCCCATTTGATGATGGGAGATTTATGAGTGTACCTGTCCACACCATACTGAGATTTCAGCAGTTTTTGATCAAAAGTAGTATGACTCTGCTGTGCCCCAACCTCCCGATTCACCCAATCTTGCCCTGAACAACTTTTTTTGTTTCCTCAAATAAAAACAGTTCTCAAAGGGAAGCATTTTGCTGATGTGGAAGAAGTAAAACAAAAACCAGCAGAAGCACTAAAAGGCATCAAAATGAACGAGTCCAGAAACTGTTTTGAGCAGTGGAAAAAGAAGCATCCAAATAGGTGTATTGCAGCAAATGGACTTTGAAGGTGACTGAAGTGTAAACATGTAATAATAAATACACAGTTTTTACATATAAATTCTGAGGTTTTTGGATCCCCCTTCATGTGTGTTGTCGTGTGTCTCGTGTGTGTGTGTGTGTGTGTGTGTATGTGTGTGTGAGTTCACACAATTATGGAAGCCAAGAAGTTCCATGATCCGCTGTCTGCAAGCAGGAAAGGTATTGGTATGATTTGGTCCAAGTCCAAAGGCCTGAGAACAGAAGTTACCAATGTCCAAGGACCAGAGGATAAATTCACCCTTCCTCCACATTTTTCACATTTTTGTTCTATTTGGGTCCTGGATAGATTAATGGTTCCACTGGGGAGGACAATTTACTTTATTCAGTCTACTGAGTCAAATGCTAATCTCTTTCAGAAACATCCTGAAAAACACATCCAGAAAAAATGTTTTACCAACAGTCTGGGTGAGAGCATGAAGAAATACTTATCTTCTTTGCTTGTGAGAGATATGTATAAATAAGTAAATTACATGAAAAAGACTGAAGATGGGTAATAAAGAAGGATATTTAAAATTAATGAGAAATAAAAACAAAAAATATGAGATAGCCAAAGGAAAGATCAGAAAATCATCAAGATATACAAAATTTGTTGAAATACATTGTCAGCTGTAGAAAGCCCTACTTAAAAGGTTAAAGATGATTGGGCTGAACTTGGTGGCTCAGCCTGTAATCCCAGCACTTTGGGAAGTCAAGGTGAGTGGATTCCCAGGTTCGAGACCATACCGGGCAATTTGGTGAGACCTTGGTTCTACAAAAAAAAAAAAAAAAATTAGCCAGGCATGGTAGCGCTCGCCTGTAGTTCCAACTACTTGGAAGGCTGAGGTGGAAGGATTGCCAGAACCCAGCAGGTAGATGCTGAGGTGGTCGTGAGCCTGCATGCCACTGCACTTCAGCCTAGGCACCAGCATGAGACTCTAACTTAAAAGAAAATAAAAGGTTAAAGATGATCAATAATCATAGGCAAATTCTCATTCACTTGTTAGAAGATCCAGAGTGAAAGAAGACCATTGAATTGACAGAATTGAAAATAATCTTTGGAACTTGTGTGGGAACCACAACATAGGTAAATTAGAGAGAAGACACAGTTAAAGACTGATATAGTCAATGTGCCTGGCATAGATTAACTCTGCTTTGGTCCGAGTAATGCTCAGCTACTCCCCTTGACACCAATATATCCAGAGAGTAGATCCAGACTCAAGGCCTTTCTAAAATGGTTCTACTCACCCTCCAGGCTTTTACAGTTCACTTTTATAAGACCAGAGTTGTTAGTATCTATACATTAGCCACGTGACCAGCAGAGCATTGTACAGAACTTGAGTTTCAGCCGCATTTATCGATAGTGACATTTTTCGGTCCAGACTTCCTGCTGCCAGGTATCAGAGTATCTCATAGCTTTTATCAGTAGGGCCCAGCAGAAGTATTCATCAAGTTTGCCATAGAGTAAAGGGCCTAAGACATCATGCATTACACAAAAGGTATACAAATCACAAAACTTACGATTACATTGATACAAAAGTTACCTAAATCACAAGGCTTATGATTACATTGATACTATATTATTCAAACTTATAGCCATTCAGAAAAAGGGAGCAAAAGGAGATTTGCATCTTTCAGTTGATTGGGCATAGACTACAGGGAAGTCAAAGATTCCCTGAAACTACTTACTGGGAGTGCGTAAGAGATAAGGGAAAGCACACCTTTTATTAGCTCTCAGGAATATTGTTTAGTAATGTACAGGAGTGCTTGAGCCCTTGTCATGCATTTTCTAGGGGCTATGACAGTATAGACAGACAATAGTGGGTCTCTGTATCAATGCTACAATGGTTTTATTTCTTTTGGCTGCTAAGGAAGGAACATCACACTTATGCAGACTTTTTTTTCCCCACACTTCTTTCCCATTCCACTCTAACATATAGACCACGGGCATCTCTGGGCACAGTCAGAATTAGAGCCTTCGATCTTTCCTTCCAACAGCAGGCTAGTGGATGACTTGAGATTCTCCCTCAAATATCATGACCCAGCAATCCCCGGAGGAACTCAAATCTTTCTGCAAAAAAGATACCTGCACACGCATGTTTATTGCAGCACTATTCACAATAGCAAAACCAAGGGACCAACCATGCTGCCCATCGAAACTGGACTGGATTTTTTAAAATGTGGTACATACACATGATAGAATTTTACGCAGCCATAAAGAAGGACAAACTTATGAACTTCACAGCAATTTGGACCGATTTAGTGTCTATCGTACTTGGTGACCTATGACAGGAGCAAAGAACTGAGTGCCACATGTTCTCACTGATAAGTGGACCCTGAATGTTTATCATAATACTGTAAGAAAGTGATTGACAGTGGTCGAAAATTGCCTGGGGAAGGGGGCACCTAACTTCAATACAGGTACCTGATCTCAAATCAGACAAAGTGGAGACCAAAGAGAGGCCCAAACTTTACCTGTATGATGACCACTTGCAGACCTAATCCTGAATTGTACCCCACATCTTTAAAATAAATAAATAAGTAAATAAGTAACGAGAAGGTAGAGAATGAAATTTATGAAGTCTCTGCTGCACCAACACATACATATGAATAAATATATTTAAGAGTTATCTACATTCTGGCCACTACAAGATTAATGTTCCAAGGAGAATTTTGCTGTATGACTAGAGGAAACTGGCCCCAGCAGGGATTGCCAAAATAAAAATTACATATGAGACAAAGTATTTGGAGTCTTTCTGTAGAAAAGCAGAGATAATATTCATACCATATGCCAGGAAAATTCACTTAGAGACTAGATACGGCAAACTGAATTGGGGAAAAATTATCCCCCCAAAGAAAAAGAAATGACTGATATAGTGACATGGGAATTAAAGAGTCTTAAAGGTGGCAGTTTGCTTTGAAAGGGGGAAATTTAAAGAAGAATAAACAAGCCCAAGGGTGAGGCAGATGATTCAATGGTGAGGAGAACATCATTATAAACGGTGGGAGAAATATTTGAAAAAGACAGAGGAAAGGCAGTAAGGGGATGAAGACAAAGCAAGACAATTTAAAAAAGAAATCAGTCCTTGAATCTGAGAAAAAGTGTTTAGAGGTACTTGAGGGAAAGACAAATTACCTGAACAGCAGATTAAAAAACAAATGAGAAAAGCCTGCTTTTGGAGTGCCCAGGTAATGGAAACAGGGGTTGAAGATAAACCTGAGGAATGGCTGGTGCAGTACCAAATACCCTGATTGCTGCCATTGCCGGCATCCCTGACATTGTTTATCTTTAAAAAATATTGCTTGAAAGAAGTTACTAGGAAAGATTGTACTGCAATTTGCAAGAGGATACTGTCTAGGGTCAATTGATTTTACAGCCTCAATTCAGGATACTTGATGGGAGAAAACAGGTAGGATTTTGGTGAAAGAGATTTACTAAATAAATTACTGCTAGGTTTTTGCTTTTAATTTTAAATGTGTGTGCTTTAAACAAATGTTTCCAGTTATACCCAAAAAAGTAATTTTCAAGGAAGCACAGGTTAGATCCAGGTAGGATAATGATACCCATAAATCACTCTAGCAAGTTTTAGCCGTCTTTGCATACTCAGGTTCCATCTGGCAAATAGTAATTGCTCAGAAAAACGTTCTTCCTTCTCATAGGGTGATAGGAGTTTTGTAATTCTATTGTCAATATCAATGGAAGGAAAAAAGGTGAGAATTGTCAGCACACCACAATGAAGGACATATATTCTTATCTCATTTTTTGTGTTACAGAAATATGCACATGTGCATCGATATACTACCTTTGCTTGGATATTAGTCTAAAATTCAGAGCTTCTTTTCTTTCATTCATATATTCAACAATAATTATTAAGTTCTTATTTTATTTAAGGCATGATTGTAAGCACATTTCACAGAGCCTTACCTCATTGTTGTAAACAATGGAAGAAAAATGAATTGAGGAATTGAAGACCCTTATCCTATGGAAAGGCTGTAAAATCTGTCTTAGTCCTCAGTGAAGACTGCAGACACAAGTGTGAGTCAGCAAATTTGTGTGGAGAGCCTGGCTCAACCAAAGATCCCAGGAGGAGAAAACTGTGGTAAACAAAGAATGATAAATATTGATGCTAATAGTATATTTTATATTTAGCTTACAAAACATTATTATATTTTGTTCTTTGGTGTTCATAAGAATCTGGATACTTGAAAATAATTATTACCATCTTTCTTTTGTAGAGGTATAGAACATTTAAATAAGATGTCTAACATCATTCTCATGGATAGTAAGAGCTTGGAGTCAAACTCAAGTTATTTGATTGCAAGTTCAAATATATTAACCGTCCCAGTGATGCTTTCTTCCAAAAATTTTTTTGATACAAAATGCTTAGTCATTTAGATATTAGCCCTGAATGGTAGGATTTCACACTAGCTAATTGGAGTGATAATTTAGTGGTGGAGAGTCATAATTTTATGATACTACCAACAATTGAAATCGAGTTTATGTGATCCTGAATATTAAAAGGGAAATGCATTGCTCTGTTTTGCATTGCCATCAAGGAACACCTGAGGCTGGATAGTTTATAAAGAAAAGAGGTTTATTTGGCGCATGGTTCTGCAGACGACACATGAAGCCATAGTGCTGGCATCTGCTTCTGGTGAAATCTCAGGATGCTTACAATCATGGCGGAAGGGGAAGGAGAGCTGGCATACCACATGGTGAGAGTGGAAGCAAGGAAAAAAGGAGAGGTCATCCAACACTCTTTTTAACTACCAGGTCTTATGTGTACTTATTACCACAAGGATAGCACCAAGTCGTTTATGTAGGATCCACCCCCATGGTCCAAATACCTGGTATTCACATTTCAACATGAGATTTGGAGGGGACAAACATCCAAACTCTACTGGGAGACAAAGAGAGAAACAGAAAGCTGGATACATGTCTCAATACACCTAAATCAGGGGGTCATTTGACAGGGCAGAATATTTAATTTTTGAATATATCATCATTTGATTTGATAAAAGGTTGCCTGACAAATTTATGAGATATGGGAAAAGGTGGTTATTGTTTAACTGAACGTAGTGAAACCAAAAGGTGATATGATTCAGATGAGTGAGTTTTCAAATTATTAACACATATAAAAGTAACAGATGGAACATTTTCTAAGGAGCATAATAGAAATAAATATATTGGCAAAGTCATTTATTGTTATTAAAGTAACCAGTAAGTGGACTACTGGTGATAGAGAAGAGTCCAGCTTCTACTTTTAAGGTCATGAATATGTAGAGATTCAGAGTTCAATATCAGTAAATATGTAGGAAGGAAGATTTGTCTGGGAAGGGAAAAATTAGAACCGGAAAAGGACCCATTAAAATTCTAGCCATATGTAGAGACAACCTCAAAGAAGAAAATAATACATGAGTCAAGACAGAAAACATTTTCAAAGAAAACATATCTACAAGGAAATATAAAGGAGGGATAATTCTTCTTGCTTAGAATTAAAAATAACATGATTAGATCAATTACAAATTCCATTACTGTACAGGAATGGCTTTGGGGAGTAAGCTCCAGCAATGACTAGGAAACCACACAATCTACTTCATCCTCCTCTCCAGGTTCGTGGCACGGGAGGGGAACAAGCCAGTTTTTGACAGTAAGCAATCTCCATGCTTTGAAGCAGGTGGCCATTTGTTTAAACTCACAGCCTGGCAAAGGTTGCATCACCATTTTTCTCACGAGGGACGGTTCTAGTTGTTCCCATGCACAGCAAATCCCACATGAGGAAGTGACTCATTGCTCCATGAAGACAGGATTTTGACACACCGTGTATTTCCAGTCCTTTTTCTGCCCTGTTCTCAATGGGAGAGAGGATTAGGTTTACTTGTAAACTTGAAAACTTAGCTCGTTTCTAATAAGTTCAAGTTTTATGATCTAAAAAACTTTTATCAGTAAATAAAGGTCACCCATCTGGCAGCAATGTGTCTATTTGGCTCAGCTTTGGTTTTCTACACTATGTTATAAAAATATTACAGTCTAGTATGACATTAGCAAAGTGTGACATCTGGGCTTATACACAATATAAGAGTTGGCAGAAGGACTGATTTCTCTTCCGAAAATATGCGATGACAGAGAGGGACCAAGGACAACCCGATGGCTGAGGATCTAGTCCTGGACACTGCTATCGTTCAGCCAGGCTTGTCTGTGAGCTTAAAAACATCCTCCACAGCATCTGCCTAGAAGAAGGGAAGGGGCTTAATTACCCCAGAGGATAACGTTGATGGATTGCCTCGGACCTTTGAGAATAGAAGCTATTTTAGCGCAATAGAAAAATTTTCTCTACCTGCAGTGCTAGGTGGTCATGCATTCAAAAATTAAATGAGACTGCTTCAAAAAAAAATATTGTAGGCATGGCAGTATTAAAGCTGGAGGGTTTTCAGTGGGTTTAGATGTTAGAGCATTTACTTTAGGGGTTGAAAAATGTATAATTAAATTTTGGCTTTGCTTTTAGGTGGTAATGATTTTCATTAAATTCCTTTTTGTATGAACCTCTTCATGAGTTCAAGACAAATGCCATATTTATTCCCCTTATCCCCATCCCCCCACACTCTCTGGGTGTGTTTTCATGCACTGTAATCTCAAAGATATCGAGTCACTGACGAAAAGAGTACATGCATCGGGACAGCACCATTGTGTAACCTCAGTAAGAAGCTCTTTTTTTTTTTCTTTTGAAAGAAAAGAGAGAGGATAAAACTTAAAAGAAATTTTCTTTCCTCATCTCTGAGAACTCAATTTTTGTGAAGATCCAGATACTATTTGTGGCCAGTGGTATTTATGTGAATGGAAAATTACAGTAGCAATTTTTCACAAAGGTTAATAAAATCCCCAAGCTTTAAGAATTTTAGACATTAAAAAAATGCCAATTTAGAGAAAGACTAGGATAAATATTGTTTAATTAGTAATCCGGATTATTGAAACCATAAAAATCCTAAGTTTCTAGGATACTCTGCAGAATGGTAACAGGGTATTGATTAGTGAGGTAGCACCTTTTTTTTTTTTTTAAGTGAGTGGTGATAGCCAAGATTAAATGCCACAAGCTTCCTTCTGCTTGCTCTGTGACCACCCATCCTTATTCAATGTTGAAATAGCATATTGTTGCCAGTCCCCATTTGACTTCTGGTGAGGACCTTTCTCAAGGGAACATGCAGACAGATTATCTGGGAGGAAGAGAAAAATGTGTGTCCTCCACTGCCAGGAACCAGGGCACTTTGGAATCCCTTCTCAGAAAGAAAGGGGAGTGAAGACTTCTGCACTTTCATTTTTCACATGAGGAATTCACTACGCGGAGAGGTTAACTGAATTGCCATGGTCAATGAGGCGATGGGGGAATCCAGACTGGAGGGCAGGTCCTCGGGCTCCTCCCCATTAACTCTTCCTGGCTAATTACCACCACCCAGATCACTGGGCTTTATCATTTGTTACTTTCCTCAGTCTCTGAATAATACCCATTCCAGAAGTCAAGAGGATGACTGTGTGCTTCTGGAATTTACGGGTATGATTCCCAGGACCGGGAAGGGATCCAGGCACGAGGGTGGTTTTTACTTTCCTTTAGTAGTTCTATGGAATTGACTTCACAAAGAGCTTCCTAATCCCTCAGCCATTTAGTTATTACAGAAATGCAGCACTTTCTGTTACAGGCTGGGGAAGTGGTGAGAATCAAGGGACACCATTTGCAGTGAGATTTTCCTGCCCTCCTTTAGATGGGGCTGTTCTTGTTCTTTTGCACTTAATCATTTTCTTCTTTCCTCTGGGAATACTCAGAATGGAGGAAGATCCTAATGCACTCCCAGGGGTTGAAGCATCCCAAGGGCACCCAGAGTACACAGAGTACACGGAGACTCCCACAGAAATGACCTCTGGCTGCCCTTTGAGAAGGCACACTTATCTATTTATCTTACCTCTCATCCCTGGCTTCTGGAAGGTATCTCTATCTCTGTTCTTGAAGACAAGCTCTGGGCTGCCTGCCTCAGTGCCTGAGTCAGTGGGGACAAAGCGTTAACCTTACATCAATAGCCTCTCTATCCATCTCTCCTATGACTGTGGGATTCGGGCTTGAGATACTCGTTATAAAATTGGAAGTCGAGTCAGACATTCACAAGTTCCAGCACTTATGTTCCCAGGAACACAGATACATATGATCTATTATCTCCCTTCTCTTTTTTTTTGTATTGAGACATAATTTGCATGCCATATAATTCATAATTTTAAAGCGTGCAATCACCATCACCAATCAAGTACATTTTTATCACCTGATAAAGACACCCCATACTGATTAGGCATCATTCCTTATTCCTCTTTATCCCATTCCATTGGCAGACACTAATCTATCTTCTGTCTCTATAGGTTTGCCTGTTCTGGGTATTACTTATAAATGGAATCATGTAATCTGAAGTCTTTGTACCTAGCTTCTCTTGTATAACATACTATTTTCAAGGATCTTGCACGTTGTTGCATGAGTCAGACTGTCTCTTATGGCTGAATAATACTCCGTTGTATGTGAAGAACACATTTTCTTTTTTATTCATCTGTTGATGGACATCTGTGTTGTTTCTCCTTTGGGGTTATTCAGAGTAATGCTGCTAGAAACACATTTTGTACAAGTTTTTATGTGACTATGTTTTTCTCATTTTCTCTCCTCTTTTTATTTCTTTTTTGGTCTTAGGTTGCAAGGCTTATTCTCTGCCTTCATATTTTATTTATTTATGTATTTACATATGTACATATTGATTTATTTAATATTCAGTGTATTCAGTGGAAGAAATATAGACTTTGGGGGGCATATATGAGTCCGATTTCTAGCTCTAGTATCAAATCTTTCAGCTTCAGTTTCCTCACCTGTAATGCATATTTGAGTATAGCTACTTAAGAAAAAAACACACAAGGTTTAGATGAGACGTCCATTCCCTTCTATAAATATAGATTCCCTATTCTTTAGCCTTAATCTTAGTTTCTACCCGTTCAACCACCCAGAGTTATAGCCTTTTGAACAAACGTGGTTCAGAGACCAAGAGTCTTCCTATTTTCTCTACTGTAGGAACTGCTGAGCCCCATGGGGCTTCCTTGGTTGACATTCCTCAGTAGCCATGGTCCAAGTTATTCTGTGAATTGAATCTCATGCGAACTACTGCTACGTGAAGGAAGCATGACCTTGATGGTGATGTGGCTTTCATTTCTCAGGTACCCCACTGTTCCCCTAAAGCCATCCCAGTGGTCGAACATGTTTCCCCAGGCCTGGACTCTGCAGACACTTACCTGACTTCCCAAGCCCTTCTTAACAATGTAATGATGACTTGAGCAACTTAATAGGGCGTCATACCCCAAACCTGAATTCAGAGACAATGAAAAGAAGAGATTAACATGCACTAAAAGAGTTTTTGTGGAGGGGGCCAGAACTGTATGGAGTGTTCTGCAAATATGTCACATGTAATGCTTACCACAGCCCTGTACGATAAGGTATCTTTTTGTCCAGATGGGAAGATGCAGGCTCGGAGAGGTCAATTAATTTGCTTAAGCTCATACAGCTAGTAGGCAGATTTGGGGTCTAATCTTCGAAAAGTGTTATGCAACAGCTCCCGTTCTTTCCACGATACCATAAGCTCCAGATCCATAACCAGCATCTCATGTTATTAGTGTGCCACATAAAATTTGATGGTTTTATCAGTTATTTCCAGATTATGCTGTAGCTAATGGACAATCCCCAAATCTCAGTGGCTTACAGCAAAATGAAATCTATATTCTCACTCACGTTAATTGTTGGGTATAGATCTATACTTCATATCTTATTTATTTGGAGTTTATGTTGAAAGGGCAAGCTCTTCTGGGATACACCGTTCTTGGTGTTGAAGGGGTCAGAGAGTTGTGGTAGTACCATATAGCAACTCTTAAAGTATAATTCTGCTCACATTCCATTGGCCATAGCTGGTCACATGGCCAAACCTTAGGTCAAAGTTGTGTGACTGATATTCATCCCACTGAAACAGTCTTCAGGGTGAGAAATATTGGAAAAGGCAATGACCATTTTGAACAAATAATACCATCTACCACATGCTCACAGCAAGATTTGTGATACCATGCCTTTCTGGACTTCCTCCTACCTTGATGCCTTCTCTGTCTCATTTTATTTTGTGGGCTCTTTCTCTAACTCAACTCTAAACATTATTATCCTAGAGTGAATTTCAGGCTCTCTTCTCTGTACATCCAAACTCCTGATGACTTCACCCAATACAGCTTTAATTACCATCAACATGCTGATAACTGTCTAATTTATCTTTCAAGTCCTGATCTCTCTTTGGGCTCCAACGGTCTTGTGTTATCTCCACTTGGATTTCTAATGTGCAGCTCAAATGTAATATGTTCAAAATGCAACTTCTGATTCCTATCCATCCCCATGCCAGCTGGCAGTCTTCCCTCTTGTAGTAAGTGGTACCATCCTCCACCCAGTTACTCAAAGCAGAAATCTAGGTTCCCTCCCTTTCCCTCACTCCTACTTCAAATCCATCAACGAGCAACACTTGTTACTTAAATTTTTCAGATCATTCCTCAAAAGTTCCACATCCCATCCCTTGACTGTAAATGCCAGTACCACTAACACAGGTCATTCTCATCTCTCACCTTGTTTATTGTAGTAGTTAACTGGTATTTGTACTTCTTTTATTTTCTCCCTATAACTCACAGCTTCCATTGTAGTAGAAATAAAGTTAGAGAAATATAAATGAGGTCAAAACTTTTTCTTTGCTAAAAACCTTCTAAAGATTTAACACTGCATTTAGACCAAAAAAAAAAAAAAAAGTCCGAGATCCATGTTATAGTTTGCGAAGCCCTGTATGATCTGGCATGTGAATACTGCATTGGGTTGAATGGTGTCCCCCAAATTCATGTCGCTCTGGAATCTCAGAACATGATTGTATTTGGAAGTAAGGTCTTTACAGATATAATTAGTTATGCTAAGATGAGGTCATACTGGATTAGCACGGGCCTGACATCCAATATGACTAATGTCCTTATAAGAAGAAGAGGAAGGACACAGAGACACAGAGAAAACACACAGGGGAGAAGCCCATGCCAAGATGGAAGCAAAGATCAGAGGAATGCTGTCACAAGGCAAAGAAACACCAAATATTGTGGGCAACCACCCAGCAGCTATGAAAAAGGCATAGAACAGATTCTCCCTCGAGCCTCCAGAAGGAACCAACTCCACTAACACCTTCATTTCAGACTTCTGGCCTCCCAAACTGTGAGAGAATAAATGTCTGCTGTTTTAAACCACTCAGCTTTCATGAATTTGTTTAGGTAGTCCAGAAAACTAACACAGCCACCTGTTCTCTTTGCCTTATTCCACCCCTGGGCTCATGATGACACTACACTTGACTTCTTTTCCTTTGAAAACTCAGCTTCATCTCGGGTACTTTGAACTTGCTTTTCTCATTGTGTCTTAAAGCTTTCTTTTCTAGGACTGGCTCTTTTACACCCTATATGCTGTTGATCCGACTACTATCACTTCTGATGTTTCTTCTACCTGTTTATAGTAAATCTTTCATTCGGATGTATTCAGAAAGTGTTTGTTTATTTTATTGCTGTTATCCATTTCTACACCCAAGAAAGCCAAATCAAGAGAAGTGTGTATGTTTGAAATACCTTTAACCAGTTAGATTAAGTTGCTTCCAACTGTCAAATAAAGATGGAGGATTTATGTGTGGGGGAACTGTTACTAGCTCATGAATTTCCCTGGGATCAGTTTTCTTACCTTTAAAAACCAATGGTAACAGATACCTTTCCACCATGGTAATGTTACTGTGACCTTCCACACCACGCAGCCACAGAGGAGATTTCTCATATGAAAGGAGTTGGCACTTCCAGAGTTTATACATTGAAAGACATTTTGAAAGTAGTGAAATAAACTTGACATGAATTCTAAACTCTGAAAAATTGTTGGTGAAGAATCTGACAATTCTCTAGTTTGGATTAAAATTCAGACGCAAGGATATTGCAATTACAGAACATCAGTGGTAGGGCATCAAGGTGAACTTGTAAGCACTGGTCATACCTACACAGAACTCTGGTAAAGAAGGAATAATATTCACATGACTCTGAATATTGGTTCTCCCCCTCTGACTTGGTCACAATGGACTATAGAATTTATCAGTTCCCAGGGGAAAAAAATTAGAAATGAACTCATGAAGCAAGCTGTATTTTATTTGCAGTTTTCAGTGCATATTTGTGTGATCAGGGTTAACTAATTTAGCAAATTGTTTATAGTTTTTAATAGGTTTGGGTGGTTATTCTTCTGGAATACTTTATAAATTCTTAAATCAAGGAGTCCCTTCAAGTAGTACATAGATAAATATCAAAACTGGGTTACCCCTATTTTTTAAATTTTTTATCTTTTAGTGGCAGGGTCTTACACTGTCACCCAGGCTGGAGTGCAGTGGCATGATCGTAGTTCACTGCAGCCATGAACTTCTGAGGTCAAGTAATCCTCTGGCCTCAACCTCTTGAGTAGCTGGGACTATGGGTAAGTGCTACCACTCCAGGTCAATTAAAAAAACCTATTAGAGACAGGGTCTTACTATGTTGAAAGCTTCATACCTGGTATCCCAAACAAACTAATAAATCAATAACGCTAGTGGCAGAGAAGGAATCCTTACATAATCTACTCACCCATTTTAGGAATCAGAAAATAACCCCTGTTGGGTTGGGCCACAAATCTGGACAGCCTCTCCCAATAATGGTTTCCCACAGTCGTGATTCTTACTGTGGAAGATTTCCTCTGGCTATACAAAAGCACTCTTTCTCTGGGACTTTACCATAGTGGCAACTTTTGCCCAGAGGCTCCACTTACATATCGGATGTGCATTTCAGACCAGAAAAGGTCAGGGTGAGCATCACGCTTCCGTTCCTTGCTGATTCAACTCGGTAATATTTCCTATTCTCCCAGACTGGGAGTCATGAATTCAGATTCTCGTTGCTCCAGGCACCGGTGTGGTCATGCTTGTCTGCACTATAGAATTGTGCTTCTTTTAAAATCCTCATAAACTCTCTCTCTTTCTCTCTCTCTCTCTTTCTCTCTTTCGAGTTGGAGTCTCACTCTTATCACCCAGACTGGAGAGCAGCGGCCCGCTCCCGACCACCGCAGACCTGCTGGGCTCCGGTGATCCTTCCGTGTAGACCTCAGCCTTCCAAGTAGCCGGAACTACAGGCGCGCGCTACCACGCCCGGCTAATTTTTGATTTATTGTAGAGATGAAGTCTCGCCAAGTTGCCCGGGCGGTCTCGAACCCACGGGCTCAGGCAATCCACTCGCCTCGGCCTCCCAAAGTGCTGGGATTACAGGCAGAGCCACCGAGTCCGACCCATACTTTCACTCTTTTTATTGTTTTTTTTTTCCCCCCCACAACAGCTAGGTTTTGACTTTACTCTCTTTAGCTACCAGAGAGCCTGATGTAGGTTAGGATGGAGCTGCCACTGAATCTAACACCTTAGATTCAGGGTGCTTCCAAATTTGTCTTGAATCTGGAGAATGGGTATAATATCCAACAACCTGTGTTCTGATAGACTGGCAACTAATTTGTTAGACCTACTGCAAGCACCACCCTGGGAAGAAGGACTGATCATCTTAATACATCCCTGTAGATTTAGATACAATCTTATACCTACTTTTGAGATGAGACATCTGAGGCATGGAAGTGTTAAAAACTGACTAAGGTGGGCTGGGTGTGGTGGCTCATGCCTGTAATCCCAGCAGTGTGTGAGACGGAGGACACAGGATCCCTTGAGCCCAGAAATTCGAGATCAGCATGGGAAATATAGGGAGACCGCATTGCTACAGGGCTAAAAAAAAGAGCTAGGTGTCGTGGCACATGCCTGTTGTCTCAGCTACTTGCAGTACTGTGGTGGAAGGATGCTTTGGGCCCAGTAGTTGTTCAAGGTTGCTGCAATGAGCTATGTTTTTGCCACTGCATTCCAGATTTTGGCCTTGGGTGACAGAGCAAGACTTTGTCTCAAACACACACACACACACACACACACACACACACACACACACACTCACATGAAACGATTAGGATGCATAGACCTAGCAAGTGGTAGAATGTGGCCAGGTAGAAACCATAGGTCCAGGGTCTGCAGGTAGCAATCTATTGACTGTTATGTCTAAATTTCTGTGTTTTAAAGTATCTGAGAGCAGCCAAGAGAAAAATGTTCTTTTAACCAGTGTGTCTTGGAGAGCAGTTTGCTAATGTCCTACAGCACACAAATAAGAACGGTATGAATGAAAGAAAGAAAAAGCAAGGACTTTAAAGTTGAAAAGTGGTTTGAAGCAATCAGGTGCAATAGCAAATTCCTTGTGAAAAATAATGTTTCACCAGATTTTAAAACTGGAAAGTGTAAAAATGCTGATTAAAAAAATCATAAATCTGCTACCTCTGGGTGCCCCCTTGATGGAAACCACGTTGCATGCTCCTTCCTGGGTGTGCAGTGGATTCACTGTACTTTGAATCTGTATTCCCCATTCTGGCATAGAGCAAAGCCCTTCAGGTATCAAGCTCAGGAGCGGAAATTTTCTTTGCTTTTTATTTCTACATCCCATTTTCCTTACCAACTCTCTTGTTAATTTTTTTCTGACTCCTGCTTAAAGAATTAAGCTACAGCAAACTTAAATTATGCAGTTCAGTTTAAAATAAGCAATGTTATATTCTCAAAAGCTTTTAAATTCAAGAAAATTTTCTGTCTTTGAGAAATACTAAGCTAAGTCAAAGATCTCGCTTTTATTATGATAATTTCAGCCTTTGGTTGGTTGCATTTTTTTTCTAGCTGCTACAAGCGATTTTAAATATATTTTTGTTGAACCAATATTTTCTTTTTTTAAAAGATGGGTACAGAAATGTCACATTTTATTGAACTGTGAGTAGAATTGTTCTTTTTAAACCACTCATGTCATAAAATTTCTTTATGCCTAACAATTCTAAGTGATCAGAGTAGATCACAACATTGACACAAATATACAGGTAAATTCCTATGCATTTGTCTGAATTCATTTTAAATTTCTATACATTTCTTCTTTTCAGGATAATTTGATTATCATCCTGTGCTGTTGCTTTGGTAAATGAAAACCCAGATCCAGAATGTAAAATAAAAATTTATTTTTCCTTTATCTTATATCATACACAAAAATCAACTCAAAATGGATGAAAAACAAATGTAATATCTGAAACTGTAAAATCCCTAGATGAAAACACAGGAGAAAAGCTTTAGGACATAGCTCTTGGTGATGATTTTTTTTGGTTACGACACCAAAGCACAGGGGACCAAAACAAAATAAATAAGTGGACTATATCAGATTATTAGTAAATGGTTTCTGTATGGCAAAGGAAGCAACAGAATGAAAAGGAAACTTTCAAAATGAGAGACAGTATTTGAAAATCATTTATCTGATAAGGGTTAATATTCAAAATATATAAGAAACTCGATTCAAAAAAAATAAAAGAAAAAGAAAGAATTCAATTAAAAAATGGAGAAATAACTTGACTAGACATTTTCCCAAAGAAGACATACAAAGACCAACAGGTTTAAGAAATAATGCTCAGAGTCACTCATCAATAGGAAAGTAAATTACAGCCACAATGAGGTTCACTTATAATTAGTAAAGACACTAAGGAAAACAGTATAGGATTCCTCAAAAATTAAAAAAAAATTGCAATTGCCATATATAGGGCCACTACTGAATTTATTTCCACATAACAAATAAGGATCTCAAAAAGATATCTGCATCATTGGTGAATACTTGGCTAAAGAAAATGTGGTGTGTACATACAACAGGATGCCATTCATTCTTAAAGAAAGGATACCTGCCATGCAACATCATGGATGAACCTAGTGACATTATGTTAAGTGAAATAAGCCAGGCTTTTATGGGTTGGGGGACGAGGGGTTGAATATATGTTGGACAAAGGAAAGGAAAAATGTGTAAGTCACCTCCAACAGTGTTTTTCCCCCCCTTCTCTCTCTCTCTCTCTCTCTCTCTCTCTCTCCATGTGTTAGGAACACCTAAAATGAGATCTATCCTTTAAAAATGTTAAGCACACAATAAGTCTTTGTAAACAGTAGATACTATGTTGTACGTCAGTTTTTTTTTTTTTTTTTTTTTGAGTTGGAGTCTCACTCTGTCGCCCAGACTAGAGTGCAGTGGCCGCTCCCGGCCACCGCAGCCTCTACCTGTTGGGCTCTGGCGATCCTTCTGCCTCAGTCTTCCAAGTAGCTGGAACTACAGGCGTGTGCTACCACGCCCGGTTGATTTTTTTGATTTACTGTAGAGATGAGGTCTCGCCTTTAGAACCTATGCATCTTCTATAACTGAAGCTTTACATCCATTGAAATTCAAACTCTTCATTTCCCCTCTCCACCAACCAGTGGTTACCACCAGTCTACTCTTTAGTTAGCAGGACAGGAGGGATCTTGTGATACTCAAGTAGAGAGAGATGAGACCTTGAGGTACTCAGAAGTGGCGGAGGACAGGCCTGTAATCTGGAGCTAGCAAATGTTATTGGGGCTGATAACACATAATTGAAAGGAGTCTCAGTATTCATCCAGACAACAATTAGAGACCTATTCTTTTCTGAAGTCTTCCACTTTCTTCCTTTTAACATCCCTTTAAATGTCAACATTCAATGTCATCTTATTATGTAGGGGTTGATTTCCTCATCACTATACGTAGCTAATTCAGTGACAAGGGTAATAATAAATTTATTTTAATGTTATCTGGCTGAATAATGGTTACCTCTTCTTTTGTTACTATGAAGAGTATCCTTAATTTAATATTAAAGCATTGTTTGAGTAGCAAAGCTGGTAGATGATAGTGATGATAATGTAATAGTGATGATGACTATGAAGTATTTTAATTTTGCTGTGGACCCTCAAATAACTGGTTTGAACTTAGGAGTTACACAGCAAAATGCATAAAAGAAAACCTACTTGAGCCATGTGAGTAGGTCTGTCAGGGAACCTTGATGTCAGCAGTTTCAGTGTCTAGCACCAAACCACTAATATGAAAGGGAAACACACACTCTTAGGTTAGAGTGGTGACTCTCCTCAGACCACACTTACTCCTCAGTAACATACAGGGTCATGTAAGTGTAACTCTCTAGTCCCCCATTTTGTCACCCTTCCCTAAGTCCTTTAATTTCCCTAAATTTGTACAGCTATTTTCAAATGACTTTAGCACATGTAATTCCACATGATCTCAACCACTCTGTGCGCTTGACCAAGTTCACACTGTTCTAACTCAAATTGTGATTCAAACTCAGAATGCTTTCCACTTTATCATAGTGGACTCCTCAATTTTGGATTGAGTAAGCTACACACTTTACTTTTATTTAGGAGTTGATTAGGCAGTTACTTAAAATACCTATTTTGTGTTCTTGTTTTCTGTACAATGGTATCAGTCTAGAGTTCCATATATGCATACATGTACACTTACTGAATTAAGATATGGTGCTTTTGGTTGTAACTGAATCTCTTCACTTCAATGTACATATTTTAGAAGTGCATCTATTGTAAATTAAATGATATATTCATAAGAATGAAGAAAACCCCAAATCATTTCCCCTTAAGAAATTAAAATATTACCAAATGAACTTTTTGACCTACTCCTAAACCAACGTTTACCTCCTGCATTCTACTTCTCGTTTTATGAACACCCTAGAGATTGTTGCTCTCCCAAACCAGTCCTAAATGAGAGAGTCCCAAGGGTCCTTTTGGACACCTCCTCATGCTTTGAAAACATGATTCATGTTGCTAAATTTCAAATTGTTATTTCATCATATGTCCCACAAAATATGACCTTATTCTGTGACTCACTATTGTCAGTTGGAGGTTACCTCAGATTTAAATTATTTCATGCTGGCAGTGTGTGTATGGGGCTTTCACTTTCATAATTTTTCTCAATTTACTCAAGTGGTTTAGAAAAGTCCAGATGGAAATGAACATATTGAATGCTTAAAAATAAATGTTTGTATTGTTTATGCAGGAAGTAAGAGTCATTTCTTAATACACAGAGAAGGTTGTTTCTCTTTCTATTAGAAGTTCCAAATGAAATAAAATCTTGGACCTCTGTGTTTCCCTGCAGTAGTTAAGCTGATGCAGCAGATACTTTAGTTTTAATTATTTATGGATGAGCCATGTGAAATGCCTGCCAAAGGTAGCAAAGGGAAAATAATGGCTGGTATTACACAACTGACCTTGAATCCAGCTCTGATTGAAATTAATTACCCAAAGTTTTAAAATCTCAGCTTCTTATATTGTTGGTAATGTCCTTCTCTGGTGATAATGAATAGTCCTACTGTCTTACCATGAGCTTTGCTTATCGGAAGTATTTATTTCACAGTATTTGGCACATCTGATCCTTGCAGAGAAAGCAGTATTAATTGACTTGATTTTTTCCGTAATGCCTGCATACTGTGTTACTCTAACATTCATCCCTTGACATTCCATTAAGGCCAGCTGTTATTTTATAGAAAAATTGTTTGTAAAAATTAGCTCAATTTTGGGCCGACCTCTAGAATAC
This sequence comes from Carlito syrichta, assembly GCF_000164805.1. Taxonomy (NCBI): domain Eukaryota; kingdom Metazoa; phylum Chordata; class Mammalia; order Primates; family Tarsiidae; genus Carlito; species Carlito syrichta. Next base: position 501,773 of record NW_007256091.1, read on the forward strand.
TTTGCCACTCAGAAGGTACAAACAGATTGTCTCATTTCCTTTTATTTTGGGTGTTTCCATGTTGTCAATCTAGTGTGCATTAGATGTGAGCAACTGGATGAGAAAAAACTATTATACTTGTTAATTCTAATTAGCTGTCGATCTTCCAAGGAGAGGGTATTGGTCAGAGTGAGGATGATGCTAACTCATGAATATATAAAATTCAGTGTTCAGAAAACATTTGCTTTGAAGACATAGTGGCTTCTCCTATTATTTTTAAAGGCCTGTTTGGTTTTTTTATACTTGAGTTTCTACAAAGATGTTGCCTCTAGCATTCCAGGTGCTGTTCCCCATGGTCTCTGGATCAGTGCATACTTGGGATCATATCATTGGTAGCTGAGGGCAAAGGTTCTGCGAGAGGAAACTTCAATGACAGAAAAATGAAAAGTGCCACATTGGAATGCTGAGAGAATTCATTTATAATAAACAGTAATTAAACAGGGATTATTAGGGTGGCACATTTACGATGTGAAAGTAGAAGTTGTGTCAACACCTTATAAAGCCCAGAAAGTAATTCAGCTGAAACATTTGCCCTGGGCTGAAGAACAAAGTTCTATTCTAGGGAAGGAGTAGGCTTGCTGTTTGTTGTATTAAAAAACTCTTAGTAATAGTCTTTTTGGTTTTAAGAATTCAGTACAGCTTTCCCAAGGTTTAATGTCATGTAGTGCTATGATGGAGTTTAAAAGACTATTTAAATATTTTTTTTAAATTTTAAAGACATAGGGTACAATTCAGGGATAGGTATACAAATGTTCATTATGCTGGTATCCTTGTTGAAGAGACTTTTTTATTATGAAGTCTTTCTCATAACTAATTTTGTTATCTTTTGAAAGATGTCAATAAAGTATATGTAACAATTTTTGCTTTTGAATATCTCAGCAATATGGCGACTCTTACAAACCCTTTTTGAGGATGTCAGAACTTCCTTTGTCTTTGCCATCTATTCTGCCTTTTTGCTTTGTCCTTCTGAACTACTGACCTCATTTGTCACCTGGGCTGGTCACCTCAGACTGAGACTAAAGCTATTAGGTTTCCCTGATACTCAGTGTCTATGAACCTCTCCCATTCTCTTCCTTATGAAGAGGAAACTTGTTGAAACTCCATTATTCCATATTGTAGACTCAAGTGTTAACTTGATGAGTTAGTGCCTTCTGACTTATTAATGGACAGGAGGTAGATAGACACTCTCCTTTTCAATATATCAACATTTGTTTGGCCTTCTGGAAACATTTCTCTGAAACAAAAAGGATCTTTAACAGTAAGAGTTTCAACAAGGTAAAGAAAGGAAACAGTGATTGTTGAGAAGGGAGTAGTTGGAGGGTAGTGTCAGATTGAGGTTGTTTTCCTCTAATTAGATTATGCTTTCTACTTGGACATTTTACATCACATACATTAGACCTAACCTATGTGAATGTCATGCAATTTCAGCTCAAATGACTTAAAAAAGATAAGTGGAAGATAGATATAAAAGAAAAGAACCATATCTACTCATCAAAATATCAACACCAATTTTTAAAATTTAATCTAGAACCTGTAAAAATATTTTCCACCTTTATTGTTAAAATATCACTCAGTTAAAGGAACTAGTAACCATACATAGTGGAAGTTTCATCTAATTTATATATACTATGTAAATAAATATAATTGATTTATTATTTTCATTTAATTTAATAAAATTGGGAATGAAAAGCCAAGACAGCAAATTGAAAAACGTATGTATACGTAATTAGTGAATCTAATTACTAATAGATTTCTTATTTCAAAAACCCATATTTTGCCCTGTCAAGTACATAGAATTTAGTAACCTTAGGTATAAATAAACAGGAAATCCATTCTTAAGAAATATCTTATGCACAAGTGACCCATGATGATTTGTGGGACTCTCATTTCCCTGTGATCTCTCTTTGATTTGAAAAATGAGTCCTTTTTTTGGTTTTTTTTAAAGTTTAAATTGGAGTGAGATCATCATGTATATGGATCAATTTCAGAAGGTAGAAAATGCTGACCCATGCAGAGAGAGATGGGATAAACTTATCCCCCACTTCCCTCTTCCAAACAGGGTATCTATGTTAAAATATTTTGTAGAGTAACTATTTAACTAGGGCTGGGCAGTTGATTGTGCTTAAATCAGAAAGGAAATTCAACAGGGAAATTTAAAGGAATGAAGTTTTTTTTAAAAATCATTTTTACAGAAAAAAAAAAGTTTCTAATATATATAATGTTGATTGGGGAAATGAACAAACTCTCAGTATTAGAGGCTCCCCCAGGGGAAAAGATGTGCAGAAATTTAGAACAGACTATCTGGGAAATGACAAATGAGGAATATCTGAGAAAACAGGTGCATAAATAGCTCAAAGCAGAGGACATTTGAGGATGGAGAACTTGGCCAAGGTAGCATCTGAAGCCAAACAGGTTTAGGAATGAAAGAATTTCCTAGCCTTTGTTCATTGAATAATCTGAGTTATGTTTATGGAACATTCAAAAATGTTATGACGCTACATCTTCAAATTTATATTGAAGATAAAAGGCTTTTTGATTCATGTTCTAATATTTAAATTTTTTCTTAAAATTTTTCTAATTAGATACCTCTGTGATGCCCAGAAAGGTAAATTTGTTAAGATGCTTAGTTGGAGTCTAGATAAAGACAAACAGGATTTTGACATCATTCTTTGTTAACTGTCCTGCAAATAAAATCAGTCAGAATTCATGATAAGGGCATCTTTAAACCAATAATTACATGGGTGTATTGTCATTAGTGAGAGTGTAATTAATAGTATAGTATGACGGAAATTCCTGAACATGGTAGTTAGAAATACCTTGGCTCAGATTCCAATTCAATAAAGTACTAACTGTTTAGCTTTCATAAATTACCATAATAGATACACTTGCAATATTTTAATTTTATTTTTTTCTTGGAAAACTAAGAATAACATGATTTACTTCTGTACGACGCTACACTGCCCTCTTCTTCCATTTATTTGAGCTGATGTTTACATAAATTTCTTGCCTTGAAAAATTGCTATCAGCAAATTAATTCAGTTACTGTTCATAATAAATGTACAGGTAAGTTCTACTATGCCAATTTCATAATTTACCAGAAAGACCAAAGAGATGAACTAGTATTGTTCCTGAATACATTGTGTGTTTCCAATACTAAGAATCATTGAGTTTATTTCTTCAGGAAGCAATGTCCACCCATGGATCAAGAGAATAAAGAAAAAAACAATTTATTTACATAAAAAATATTCACTTTACTAACAATCACATATTGCTAACAGTACTCCTTATTAGAGATTATATTCCTCATTATAACATTCTTTATGATTTGAGATATTTTACTGGGTCACACTGGGATGTTCTTTATGCTTCCCTATGTTCATTTGCTTTCTAGACTTAAAGTTTTCCAAATAATACATCAGGGAAGGAGTACATAGTAAATAAAGAAAATAATACTAAAATAACATAAAATAAATATTTTGGTGATACTATTTTATGCATCATGTATTATATATATGAGTATATATATGTATATATGAGTATATCTATTTGGTCTTAGGGCTAAAATGTAAAAAAAGGGAATATTATAAACTTATAATTGAAAGTATAAATTTATATGTGAGAACCTATTGCTTACAGGTCAAGATTTCTGAAATGGCAAACACAAGTAAGGAGTCAAAATCACATAAAACACTAAAACCCCGAGAAGTTTTAGAGCACAAATTAAACAGAGAACAATTAATATTCATTTGGCCTCCATTCATAATTGACAGCTCATCTATGTGTGTTTATAAGCCTGAGAAGGACAATCTAGTAACCATAGAATTTCTTGTTCAAATTGAACTTCATTCCTCTTTTGGACAGTCATTTTTTCTGCTTTCTCCAACTCTCTTCAGAGTAGAAGATCAAATATATAGCTAACCCATTGTCTTATAATTTCATCAGGAAAACCATCAGTAGAAAATACAATAAAAAGGTTGCTAGTCATTTGACTGAAGAGAATGTATATCTTTTAATTAGCATGCTATTTAGGATTGAAATTGACCATCTAAAGTTTTATTTTCTATATATTAACTCTTATGGCACGGACACTTGGCATTTTTCAGTTCCAATTTCCATAAGAGTGTCTTCTGCATTTTCTAAGGTTCTCATAGTTTGAGGTTTTACATTTAGGCTTTGATCCATTTAGAGTTGGTTTTTGTGTATGGTGATAAGTAGGGGTCTTGCTTTAATGTGCATGTGGTTAGCCAGTTTTCCCAGCACCATTTACTGAATAGTTCTCCTCTCTCCAGTAGTTGATGGTGGAGGCTTTTTCGAAGATGAGTTGGTTTAGAAATTGAAGATTTGCTTCTGGAGTCTCTATCCTGTTCCATTGGTCTATATGCCTGTTCTTGTACCAATACCAGGCTGTTTTGATTACTGTAACTTTATAATAAAGCTTAAAGTCTGGGAGTATGATGTCTCCTACTTTGCTTTTTTTGTTGAAGATTGTTTTGGCTATTCGTGGTTGTTTATGTTTTCATATGAATTGCTATAGTGTTGCTTCCAGGTCTGAGAAGAATCTATATATTAAGCAATGGAGACCTACACAGCTTAAAATATTATAGTCTTTCTCTTGTGTCAATATATATCTCAAAATGTCTTCAAGGTGGATTATAGATAATACCTTATATATGGAGTCATTTTGGTATCAAGAATACTGTTGCAACTTGAGTTGAAGTCTTAAAAATAATGGGTGTTATTAGGAAAGTCATTGGTTTCTCAGTTGCCTTTGTTCTAACATATATTTTACTCCAAAGTGGCAATATCCTTCCCTATATTAGTTTAGTCATCCATTTATGTATTTGTCCATCCATCCATCCATCCATCCACCCACCCACCCACCCACCCACACATACATTCATCTTTTGTTTATCTACTTATGACCATTATTTATTGAGTGGCTACTGTATGTTGAGAAATGAACCAGAGACTGAAAACTCAAAGAGGAATACAATAGAGTTCTCAAATTTGAGTTGTTTAGGAATAAAAGGAAAGAATGCTGGTACCTGGCACCTAAAATATAGCAGTAATATTAGATGGTAAAGGTCAATTCATGCCTCTGTATCTTACTAGCCATGTGACTGTAGGCAAGTCACATAGCCTTACTATGTTGTAATTTCTTAATTTGTAGTTCCAGGAAAAAGTGTTCTGTCCTTGAGAAAGACTTTGGAAGGAGAACATACATTTGCCTAGTTGATTAGAGTTGAAGATGGAAGAAATGTGAAAGAATCCGTTGATATTAAAATAATTTTGAAATAAAGTGGAGACTATAAGGAATGAAGAACTAAGGTGCATGGACATCTAGTATGCAAAATACAAGACATGAGAAAGGAAAGATAATTTAGAAAAAGGCTGTTTGAAATAGCTAAATTGCAAGTACATTTAGCAGTGGCAGTTGAAGATAGCTGGATCATGGAGGAACTTGTAAACACACCGAGGCATTTGGACTTGAGCTTGTATGCCAGCATTTTCCAGACATGGTTAACATATGGATGCCTTTTAAAGAAAGTAGCTCTTATGACTTCTATTGTTCACTTTAATTATTTTTATAATATTCTTACTAACAAATGTGTATGTATAAAGCAAAGGACAAACTCCTTGTATAGAAAGCTCTTACATAACTAAAACAAATTTGTAAGTTAAAAACAAATAGGATTATAAAACAACCACAGCACAGTGGAAAGAATGATACCATTCTTTTTAATTAAAACACTGCTCTGAAGTGCACATGCTTTTCTTAAATTTTGATTTGCCCATGCTAACAGTAGCATGCACCGCGTTATGGTATTCCCTCTCCATTTCTCTATATTTTAACTATAGGGAAATCATTATTTGTTTATATAACATGCTGGGCTGACAATTAGGTTTTAGTCATTAAGTTCTCCTACATTCTTTTTTTTTTTTTATCTTAGCCACAACAATGAACTAGTGTTGCTGGGTTGCTAATGAGATTGTTAACATGACAGCCATGCAGGTATTGAAATCGTGTGGCAGTACTATGTCATCTTTATCATAGAGATTGGCTTATATTTATGCTTTGGATTATCATTAAGAAATACACAATTTGTGAGTGCACAAAGACGTCTAGGACTACTGAGACTATGACCAGGGAAATATCTTTGAGAAACACCATTAAATACAACAAAGGGTGGACTGAAGGGTTGAAAGTAAGGAAGAAATGTGGATAGATTTTCTTTTGGAAAACTCTCTGTGAGCAGTTAGAAAACTTAAAACTTCTAGGTAAAAGATGGTAAAAGATTTGTAGCAGTCATGTGAATAGGGGAAAAAAGATATGAGAGTGAAATGTGTATAACTGACAGGATTTTATCACAGGTTGGATGTGGGAGGTAAGGGAAACAGAAAGTTCAGTGGTGATTCTCCTACTTCTAGTGTGGTTGCCAGGGTGGTAGGGTATGCTATTGGCAAATGGAGAGTATATTGGAGATGGAGTAGACTGTGGGTGGGAAGGAATGAGATTGAATTTGGATATATTTCATCTGAAATGTAACAGCTGTGATGGAACAGGCAATCAGAAATATGAGCCTAGAGCATGAGGGAAGAAACTAGGCTGCAGACTGGGGCTTGGTCATCATTGCATACCTGTGGTTGCCGTGGCTTTGGACTTGTATGAGATTCCTATGGTGAGAGCATCAGGAGTTAGAAGAAAGCCAAAGATGGCCTCCCAGGGGATAGTGACACTTTAGGTGGGCAGATGGAAGAAGGACAGCTCCAAGAGGAGACTGATGAGGGCTAGAGAGATGAATAGACACAGGAGAGCGGGCTGTCATCAGAGGGACTGCTGTGACTTGCCTGAATTATTGCTGCAGACTCATAAATTATTATTCTGCTTCGAGTATTTCTGTCCTCAAGTCCATTTCCGTCTCTGATGCCACAGTGAACATTATAAGCCAAAATTGTTTCTACTTCTTTGTAATCTAGTATGCTCAGTGGATATGTGGATATTTATACTTTTCTACTAAGGTTTAGCTTGTGGCCTTTCACAAATATCACATTTTCTGCCATACATATGTTGGAAAACAGGAATTAAACCAGGGTAAGTTGGCATATTTGCAAAGGTATATTCTCCCAACAGAAGCATGTTTCTTTCTATTTTGTATGATTTCCATTTTTAAGTGCCTTGAGATCAGTCTTTTCCTTATTAACGTTCTTGATAATCAATATATTGCTGATTTCCAAAGAGCAACATCTACTTATCTGTCTTCTTTCACCATCTTGAGCTCTGAAATTAATATCCAACTACCTACTTCTACCCTCTATGTGGATCTTCAACAGATATCCTAACTTTGAATTTCCCCAATCCCCAAACTAATTTATTCCCAAGTAGTGACATCTTTGTAAGCCAAATTTTAGCCATAATCTTTTATTTTCTCCTACTTTTACTCCCAACATTAAAACATCAGCTTAGTCTTAAAAGTATAACTTTAATTCAACTATTTATCTCCTCCAAGTTCCTATTGATTATAATTTAGACTCTGTAACTGTAGTCAGAGTTCTCAAGAGAAAGAAAAGTTTCTGTTTCATTATAGAAAATAAGAAATTGGCTCACAATTGTAAAGGCTGAGAAATCCCATGCTCTACAAGTGGTAAGCTAAAGACTTGAAAGCATTGACGGCTTAGTTCTGGTCCAGGAACCAGAAGGTTCAGTGGTATGAGTTCCAGCGTGAGCATGAGTCTGAAGGCAGAAAACCAATGTCCTACCTTGAAGACAGTCAGGTAAAGAGAGTGATTTTGTCCTTTCTCTGCCCTTTGTTCTAGTCAAGACTTCAATGGATTAGATGAGGCCCATCTACATTGGAGATGGCAATCTGCTTTACTCATGATTCAAACGTTAATTGTACCCAGAAACATCCTCACAGACACACTCAGAAATAACTTTGAACCAAATATCTGGGCATCCCATCCTCCAGGCAAGTTGACACAAAAAATTAACCATCACTGATGCTCACCTACTTACGTTCACTGCCTTGCAAGCTAATTTTCACACAGACATATACACCATATTTTAAAAAATTGACTCATTATATTATTCCTTAACCTGAAACCCTCTAATCACTTCCCAGTGGGCCTAGAAAAAAATCCAAACTCCTAACCATGGTGTATAAAACCCTATAAGATCTGATGTCATTGGAAATCCTGGAGCTCATTGGTTTATCGTGTTCCAGCCTGACTGATCTTTCTGTCCTGCAGTGAGCTGATCATCAGTGTGTTCCTCAAGCAGGCAAAGCACTTTGTCCTTTTAGGGCCTCAATCTTCTATCTCATCTTTTTTTTTTGGACAGCTGCTGCCTTTTTATCATTCTAGTCTTAGCCCAAATATCACCTCCTTGGATACAACTTCCCTGTAACCATATCTGAAGCATCATTCTGGTCCTGTCCTGGTCATCCAGCCACGCTACCTTGTAATTCTTCACCATGGAAGGTAAGAGGATGGAATAATCCCACAAGCAGAAAAGTCTGGAGAGCAATGGAAAGTGTGAATGCTGGAACATGACAAATCTGAGTTTGAAGTTTAATTCTGCCTCTTACCCATGTGGCTAGTTACCAAACATTTCTGAATCTTAGCCTTCTCACCCGAAACAGGGAGATGATTGTTTCACAGCTGTAGTGAGAATTAAGTAAAAGCAAACCTGAAAATCATCTAACATGGCTCAGATCCTAACATACTAATTGCTTTTAAAATGTATTTTCTACTCCTTTTCTCTTTTCTTCCTGAGAAATTATTATGTATATATTAGATATAACAGAAATTGTGGCTAATATCTTGGATTTGTCTCTTTTTCTATTTTTTACAATCTAAAAAATAACTGTAAAGTCAGTCATCCAGGTCATGGAGGAAGGTTTGAAAAAGACTCATTCACTGAAAGTTGTCCAGAGTATTCTACTGATAGCCTGTCAACCCTTGCCAGGAGATGCCAGCAGTCATGAATCTGGAGTTATTAGAAAAATACCAGAGGAATCATTGCCAGGAGTTACTCTGCAGGTTCCACAGATATCTGTTCCATCAGTCCTTTGATTTCAGTCCTGTCCTGACCTTGCAACTCTATAAACACAATCCTAAACCACCTGAGAACTCTGCTTTTGACTGACTGTTCCTAACTGACAGCCATTCAGATGTGTTAAACCAGAGGTCATTATACCATGGTTCATGAGGCAAATTTGGCAACAACCTGCTTATATAAATAAAGTTGTATTGGAAGCAGTCACTTATTTGCTTACATACTGTTTAAATCTTCTTTCACTCTAAAAGGGCATGGTAGAATATTTGTAGCAGAGACCATATAGTCTGCAAAGCTTAAAATATTTAATATTTGGTCCTTTATGGTAAAAGTTCCAAGGCTTTTGTGTTATACTTTTCCATCTCTTGTGTTGTATTGCCAGCTTTGTAGCAACCAAACATGTGTTGGTTACTTACTGGATGTCGACCCCTGGGCCAGACACTGAGAGTGGGGCAGGGAACCAAGGAAGCGACTATGCTCAGGGAGCCCTAACAATAATTTACATCAATAACTCCCAACCAACTAGTGGAGGTAAACTACTTTTGGCCACCTCCTCTCATTGGTCTTTGCTCAGAGGATACTACTAAGGAAGGCAACTATAAACAAAAAAGGATGCTTCATACCCAAGCCCTTTCTAAAGTAAACCTAAAGTGTGTTCTGATTCAAATCACCCTGTCACAGAAGTTTCCATGGTGGAAATAAACTCTTATGGGAAAGAAAAACACTCTCTGTATCCCTGCCCCAAGATTCTTGGCTTCAGCATGACTCTGCTTTTTGAACTAGGTTAGACTTTGAGATTTCAAAGACATTTCTTGTTTAACAGAATTTGCCTATTAATTTTTTAAGAAAAATTTCTTCTTTCCATAAAAACTTTAATGCTTCATTACAAGGCTCTAAGATACATTGTGCTTCACAGTTTGCTTATAAATTCTTTGAAATGTGTAGAGCATTTACTTTTTGTTTAAATGTAGCAGTAGCATACTGGAGATTATGACTAAAAAATAGTAACTGGAATATGGGTGCACAAGCAGCAGAGTTCAAACAAAGTTTTATCTGTCATTAACAAGTGTGTATGGATATCACCTAAAATGAACATGAGCCTCAGGTTTATTTACACTAAGAAGATATTGAAGAAGATAATGTGTTGGTCAATCAGCTCAACCCTCAACAAAGCAAATAATTTGCATGCTTTAAAATAATTCAATTTGTGACAATAAAAACAACAAATGAACAATGATACAAGATCTTGCTAATTTCAGATGACTTTCCGTAAATCTCCACATCTTGACTTTTATAGCAACAAGAAGAATTTAGATTTTTTCTAACTTGACTAAAGTTATCATCACCCACTTTATCTGTGAATAAAATTTTTAATACAAGTGGAAAAAAATGAGGGATACAATGAAGTTATATTCAAAACAGTGCAGTTTGCAAACCAGTTAACTAAAATATAAGAAATATTTCAGAAATTAAATGTAAGAATATTACCCAGTTTTATCTTCTTTTTAAATCAGATTTATGCATTATTTTTATCTTTTCTTCTTTTAATAAAAATTAGAGATTCTGGACTTATTTTTATCTTCACTTTGAAATATCATTATTATTTCACTTAACAATTCAAATTTCTAATGCATGCAAAACCAAATTAACTTTAATATCCCTCTGTGCCCTAATGTTCTATGGTCGAGAAAAAAGAAATCTTCAATTGTGCACAAATATTTAAAAGGAGGCAAGGTGATGATATTAAAGGGAAAGCCATCTTTCCTGGATTTTCTGAGACGATCTGTCCATCACATCATCTTCTTGCCACTAACTTTTAACTCAGATGTTCCTCTTTCTTCACTTTCCCTCCTGAGCTCCATACAGTGGAACCCACCTTACCAAGTGACTCAGATTTTTTGACTTTGCTGGAACAACCTGCACTGGCTACGTGTCACCTTCTCATGCTGTGCCGAGTCAGAGAATTCAGAGAGCCTGGATTTAGTGCACAGGCTTTCTCTTTATGTCCTGCACTAGTCACTGTAGCAATCATTTTATAGTCTTCTCTGAAGATAGAGAGCTTTTCTCTGTGGCTCCCTTTTCATTAATATATCCATTTTCTATTTCTTTTTTTTTTTTACCCTGAAAACAGAATTTATTCATTTTCTATTTCTTCCCTGCCTTTTGGACCAACATTAATAATTGTGGTGGTACTCAAAATAACAGAGTGACTATCATCTATGGAGTACGAACTATGTCCCAGGCACTGTGACCAATCATAAAGTTGCAAGTTTAACCTTGCAATCTCCCATCAATGTAGATATTATTAGGCCAATCTAGAGTTACAGAAACGGAGGCTTAGTAAAGACTTATTCAAAACTTGCCTATGAAGCCGAGTTCAGAGCTTAGGTCCAGCACAAAATAGGGTCTTGTATTTAGGTACTGTGCTATGTGACTTCATATCCCTATTTTATCCTTCAACTCTTTCATGAATATTTTGAATTTCAAGTCTGCCCTTCCATTACTTGATTTATATATTTGTTTCCCCTGTCTAGAGAAACCTCGGTTTCCCTGTTTTCGTGATCTCCTTTGCCTTTATTTTAAAACACGCACCGACGGCTGCATTATTTCATGTGTATTTGGGGTCCTTTTCAATTACTAACATCACTGAATAAATACAAAAGCCTTTCAGGTAACTAAACTCTGTTTGCCATGGCTGGAAATAAAAATAAATGCAAAATATGCTTGTCAATTCCTGATTGGGTAGATAAGACATTTACATGAGATAGAAACTAAACATATACAGACATATTTGCTCTAAGATGTCTTGAAAAGTACTTCTAATCTAATATAAAGAAGTTTTCTTGGTTTTCACTTTCCTTAAATTTTCTACTTTATTTAATTACTATTTTTTCTTTATTCTTACTCTTCACTTCTCTGACTTCTTTTCTGATCATTCATGTAGGATGTGAAAGGCGTTTTCTTTGTTTTCATCCCCTTAAATAATCTGCATCATTTAATTATGGTTTTTCTTTAACCTTCCTATTCTTTACTTCTCTGAATCATTTTCCTTTCTTCTGATCATTCATCTTGGCTGGTTTTTTCTTCTCTTTTTCTGTCTAGATTTCCCAAGTCTTTGTTCTGAGTTCTTTTCTTTTACTTTTCTACTATTTCTCTTTGCTATATTACTACTGTTAAGCAATCTACATTAATTCCCCCTAATCTTCAAATATAATACCCTGGTTTATAGATTAGGAGAAAGTTTTAGAAAATAAGAAACCATCTTAGATTCTCACAGCTGGCGTTAAAATGGGTGGAGCCAAGATTCAATCTATCCTGTGATGTTTCTCCATCACCGCATTGGCTAATTTTTTTTTTTTTCTGTACTAATTATTTTATCTGGCTTACTGATGCATTGACAGTGCTTCAAGCAAATTATTTTGGAAGCAATTTGGTGTGATTTTGTTTGAGGATTTCATTTAGAGAGATGAAAGATGAAACTGGGATCTGGAAGCCAATAATGAGACAATTGCAGAACTTCTGGATCATTATTCTAAACAAATAACTGTCTTAATTTCTACAATATCTAGGGACTTATTGCTTTGACCTTGGCAGAGTATTCCAACTGTTATTAATGATTAATTTTCTAACTTTGTTTTAAAGTAGTGAATAAAAGATCTCTTCGTCTAAACTTCTCTTGATATAGACCCAATCATAAAAAAAGAAAAAAAAAATAAGGCATATGCATAATCTTCCTTTTTTTTCACATCAAAATAAGCTCATGGTCGGTTTAAAAATTTCTGTTTTTTCACTCTATTCTCTGGTTCACCTGGCAGTTAGCAACCTTGTGGGTAGGTGGGGGAAGTAAGAGCAGGAGGAAAAATGCTTTGTCCCTTCTTTCTATAAATTTAAGCCCATTTCCTCTTGTCCTTTCTCAGGGGTAAGCTTATATTTCCATTTTAAATATGAGCTCCCAAAGGGCATTAACCATGTCATTTTTACTTAACTGCATTTTATTTTTTCTAGTCTGATGCTGTGCTCACATAACTGATCTATGGTCATAGGAAGAAAATGATGAAAATTGCATTCCAGTGACTATAAGCTAATATTTTATAGGCCACTGTAATGAAAGTTCTGATCACTATTGTAAATCATACCTAGAACATACATAACTTCAGGTCTGTATTAACAATACCGTGACTATAACACACAACACTGGGCATTTGAGTTGAACTCTCCTAATTGGGGTTTTGTAATAATTAGCCAATGCAGAATAGCATTTACCTCTGCACCCTGTATGAAATGAGCACATTTATAGCCAAGAAATTGATAATATAAACAAAGGCAAAGGGATGTGTTTCATTTTTTTGGTGCTGTTTTATAGAAGTAGATTACACTGTTGTGAACCATGATAATGACTTCGTGTATATTTGAAAACAAGGAAAATTTCAGTTTGAATTTGAATGCTAAAGTTATTGGATTTATAATAATGAAAGTAATTAAAATCTGTTTCTCTATGAATTACTTGCTATAAAACACTAATATGAAATCACTTTGCTATGATTTAGTGCAAATTAGTAAAATTGTGCATATCATTGGAACAATTTCTTTCTTCTTTTATTCTTTTTTTTCTTCTTTCTCCTTTTCTTATATAAGAAATTACAAAATCAATATCCTTCAGACACTAGATGGTTTCCTTTTGCACAACTTTGAAACTAGATGATGAAGCAAATTGACTTGTGTTTATATGTATAGATATTCTCTCTTTGAGGAAAAGCATTTCAACTTATTTTTTTCTTTCCCTCTGAACTTTCAAATGGAAGGCAATTTATTGTGGCTTCCTGTCAAAGCTCAGTGGAAGATAGCTTTTGCTCTGGTTTAGGGCTCTTTATTTTTCAAACCCTGGGAGGTTAAAAAGTTACCTGCACTGATTAACAGAGAAATGAGTAAATGCATGTCTGGAGAGTACATGCCCGGAGAGATGGGGTGATGAGGTTAGGCACGTTTCAAATGAATTCTGATTTTATTAAACTCATTTGCATAATTCGAAGAATGCATGTGGGTTGCATAATACACTTCTTTAGGGTTGCTCATCTTCATAATTTCAGCAATTTTGTGTCTCTGAATGTTTAATAGATGTTCCCTGTTTTTCTCTCCTCCCTTACTCCTTTTTAATTGACGGTTCTAATTCATTGGCACTAAGCGAAGCCTCAGGAGATAAAAATAGCAGGGAATACCCAGACGCCCTCTTCTGGGAAGATTCTCTGGAGAGAGTGGTCTGCTTTTCAGGAAAATGCCTGTTTTTCTCTTTGCCTGCCACTAGTAACGAGACTTACTGTGCACCTTTGAAAGAAGGTCAGTGCAGCTGGCGAGCTTATTTCATTGACTAATGGGGACTGGGCATCCTGGAGCAGTCCCTTGGCAGGGCTTTTTTATGAGGCTGGAGTGTGTTAGAAACAGGGCCTATAACTAACCTTTTTATTTTTGCCTCTTTTGGACCAAATCATGCATTTTTTTTTTCCTGACTGTATTCTTATTATGTTTTTGTCTACCAAAAAGTTTGGGCTGCTACACAGAGGGTAACTCCACACAATACAGAACTCTAAAAGAAATTAGGTCAAATGTAAGCAGCCGGAGTAAATAAGGAACTGCAAAATAACTGATGTTGATTGACACCACCAAAAAGCCCTGGCTCATGCTTGCTTTTTGTGTCAAACTAGGAAGGCAGTTTTCAGTCTTTCCATACTCACACTCCCCTTCGAAAACCTCAGTAGCTATATTTTTGATTGTTTATTTGCCTTGCAGTGTGTATTATACTCCACCTGGATGTCATAAGAGTAATGCTAGGCTTTGTATACCGATTAAACTAATGTTCACAAATATTTTTAAAATATTTCAACAATGACAGCCCATAGGGCAGTCTATCTGTCTGCAGAGAGCGCATAATCAGTTGGGAAATTGAGCTTGACTCAAGGGTCTGTCATATATTGGTAATAGGTCAAGGAAAGTCATTGGGTACCCTGGTTTCATTATTCATGTGGCAGACTTGTTACTAATAGTGATAATAAAAGTCACAACAACAAAAGCAACAACCATTTATAAAGTCTGTTGACAGCCATACTAAGCCTTTTTATTTGCATCATCACTAACTCTCAAGAATACCTGCAAGATAATATTGGTGATGCCATTTTACATTTGATGAACTTAGGCTCAATAACCTGTTCAAAACCTTGCAGAGTTTGGTTTATTGTGTTTGCTGAAATGGCTAAAACAAGCAAACATATATGCATCTCTGGAGGAGAGAAAGGAAGACCATGGCCAGGTTTTTGGGTTCCTCCCTGGTGATTTGCCTCCTTCCAGCTTCTGAATCCTACCCACAGTTGCTGAAGAAATAATTCAATTCTGTATTTAATGTCCCTTACATATTATCCCCCCTCCTGGTAATAATTTAACACACAGATGACTCTTGCAGTCAAAGTCTCTGTCTCCTGTGGTTGCCTTAGTCCTATGGCACAAGACAAAGATTGGTATTTGGTGGTATTCTGAAATTTATTTCCAAGACAACTGTGTAGTTTTGCATATTTCCAAGAGAATTATGTAGTCTTGGGACTTATTTCTGGCACACCAAAGGAAATATAACAGAGAAGGAATCTATTTCCTAATCCCTACAGCCTAGTTAAGACAACTACGGGCCTTCTGAGACTATAATTTCAACAGTGCTTTCCAAAGAAATCTAGAGATTGACTGCATTGGGATAGATTTCAAAATGCAGATTCTAGGGCCCTCTTTAAAGATTACTCTGCCAGACTCTCTAGGAGACCATGACTACCTTTAACAGAATCTGCAGCTGCTTCTTTTTATCTCTCTCCCATTTGAGATCCATTACTTATGGTGGGAAGCTGGTTAGCAGGGAGGTTCACCTGTTCATGGAAAAGAGTTGATGAATGATTTGCAAGGAAATTGCACTGTTGCATTCCGAGTTTGAATTTGGCTTTCTTTGTATATGGGTTCTAATAGTTCAGTTCTTCTGTCAGAGTCCATATCCAGTGGAGATGAGATGACACTATCTGTCACATAGATGTTCACAAACCTATTTCCTGGAAGCTGTGACACTAATCCCAGGACAGTTGCATTTTCTGTAGTTCCTTCCTGCCATGGTACAAGTTCTACTTATTTTGATTTACCTTTTGTTTGTTTATTTGATAATAACAGTGACTGAAGAGTTTTTAAAAAGAAAATCTACTCTGGGTTTTGATGCAGATATTTTCTTGCTCATTTGAAAACTCATAACAATTAATGCTAGAAGGACAAGGGCATGCTGAACAGTGTGACTTATGAAATCCATTTGACTCAATAACTTGCCTTAAAAAAAAATCTCATGAGGTTGATCAGATTATCAGTCAAACAAGCGCCCCAAGTCTTTCCTTTGTTTCTGCTTTTCGTATTTGTAGTAGTTCCTTGCTTATTCTGATAAGGGCATATCTGGTAAGACTGAGGTCAGACTTTCTATTTGCCTCTGTCACTGATAAATGAGAAATTCTGTCCTTTGCACCTGGACTTGTATTTTATATTTTAAAACCATTCTGCTTTCATTTAGCACCTATTTGAATATATTTAACTTATCACCCCAGAAAATTGTTCCTCAGGAATGGAACTTTTTACACTGGTGATTCTTTTGGGTTCTATTTAAGGTCTTATTCTATTTTGTAATGGCATTAAACAAAAAGCTCTAGTTTATATATGTGTGTGTGTGTGTGTGTGTGTGTGTGTGTGTGTGTGTGTAGTGATATATATGTGTAATATATGTATGTATGAAAGTGTGTGTATGTGTATATGTATATGTGTGTATATTTCATGGTAGGAAGTGTCAATGGACTCTTTTTATATTAATGTAGATAGCTACACCTTTGGAGAAATTTTGGATACTAGAGAGAGATCATATTTCTGACATTAACAATGCTACCATTTCAGACTGGCTTAAAATCACTATTGACTTCTGTGGAGTTCTAACATAATTTGAATCACTTTCAAACAAATTCTATTTTATTTTTCTTTGTGCTTACTGTTATTGTATAGTCTTTTAAGTTGGAGCAAGTTTCAGACATAAAATATTCTCTTTCCCAAGCCTTTCCCAATTTTCCCAACTCTAAAAATTCTACAGTAAGTCTTTTAAAATAAATTATGAGAACATGGCAACCTGAATATAGCCTCCTTCCACTCTTTAACTAATCTGAAATGATGGTTTTCTTGGGTCAAAAGACCACTGTAGAAAGGGGCTACTGGTTTTAGAGAAGTTTTAGAGGATGGAGAAAATTTGAAGTTAGGGAAGAAGATCAGTTTTGACCTCATGTAAGTTTTCTTTTCTTTTAAAATCAATTATTTTTAGTTGACAAGTAAAAAAAAAATGCATATTGTTATTATGGTGTACAACGTGATGCTTTAATATATGTGTATATTGTTAGATTATTTCATCGAGCTATTTACACATATGCATTACTTCACAAACTTATAATTTTGGGGGATGAGAATGCTTAAAGTCTACTCTCAGTAATTTTCAAGTAGATAACCCATTGTAATTAACTATCGTCACTATGATATATAATAGTTATCTTGAACACATTCCTTTTGTCTAACTAAAATGTATTCTTTGGTCAACCCCACCTCCTGCAATCCCTCCACCCACAATCTCTGGTTACCACCATTTACTCTATGTTTCTATGAGTCTGACTATTTTAAATTCCACTTCACGTGAATTTTCTGAGTTTTACTAATACCACAAAGGCCAAAATAGATGGATTCTAAAGGCTAAGACTTTTATGTCTTTGTATTTGGAATAATGTGGAAGACAACACAACAGAGTATTTTTCTTCAACCTGAGGCTCAGATTTGATCCTAAGCCTCAGTCTACAGGGCAGAGATAATTTTTAAAAGACTTACCTAAATTGAAAAGTGTATATAGGTTTATAAAAACCCACATGATTAGATTTATTCTGGTAAAATTTATTGAACTCTTACATAGAAACAATTTGTACAAACTTCTTGGCCAGTGGTTCTCAATTGGGTCAAATCTTGACACCCAGGGGACATTTGGCAATGTCTGGAGACCTTTTTGGTTGACATAATTGATTATGGTGCTACTGGTATGTAGTGGGTGGAGAACAGCGGCGCTGTTAAACATTCTACAATTCACAGGACAGCACCCACAACAAATAATTATCCAATCCAACAGATCAATAATGTTAAGGTTGAAAACCTTGTTTTAGACAAAAAGAACGAGTGTCTACAAAGGGGGAAAATCAGACTGGTATTAGATTCTTCATCTGTAAGACTAGAAACAGTAAGAAGTGGTAAAGAATCTATAATTTGACAGCAAAGAGCTGCAGGGAAATAACTCTATTTGTAATCAAAAGTGTATTGCTCTAGTACCTAATATAAGGAAAGTATTTAAAAATAATTTTAATATGTAACAAAGTGATCAGAACATAGATCTCAAGATGATTTATAAACCTTTAGCCCATTGATCTATGATAAAGAGTTAAAACATAAAAGCTGAGGATAGATGAGTACTATATAGCATAACTATTGAAATTGAATATTCATTCTTTCATAGAAATGTTGATAATTTCTGAAATTTTTCATCAACACCTAGGAATTAGAGGAAATGGTGAGTAAGAGTCAGTATAAGTATTTTTGAGAGAGACCTCATAAAGAGGGATGGAAAAGAGGGTTGTAGGAAGATAAATTGAAAGGATTCTGGAGGTCATATTGTATGGGAGGGCTGGTATGAAGCGGATAATTTAGAAAGCCCATTATGGGGAAATAGAGGTTATCTTGTTCATATCAATTATACTGAGTCCTGTCCAGGGTAATAGTAACCATTGCTAGAATAAAAACGTATAGTGATGTTTCAAGTTATCAAAGGAAAAACAGAGTGAACAACAGTCTTATCCAAGTAGCAAAAATAAAGGGGAAAAAGCACACCACAAGATAATGAAAGAAAATATAGAATGGCAGTCATACAATTATATGGATATCAGTGATTAAAATAAATGCGGACTGAATGGACTGAATGATCTTTTTTTAAAAATAGGAACTCTTTAATTAGATTACATGAAAATAAATGCTAACATTTATGGCTGAGATGGCTTGATATGCAACAAATCTGTTGTCTTTTCTTCCCAGTCACAAGGCTAGTCTGTGTGCATCTTCCCAGTCACATGGCTAGACTGTGTCCCGGGCCTCTTTGAAACTGAGTGTGTCTCTGAGATTTAGTTGTGCCTATTGGAATATGTGAGAAAGTATTTCAGCTATTTTCTGGCCTTGAACACAGAAATTGAATTGATCACATGTAATGAGAAGCTTCTCTTCCTTTGTCCTTCTCTCTTTCTATGAGTGCTGGCCAGATACAAAAGATTTAGCAAGGGCTTTAGAGATCCTTCTGGGTGATGGCAGTACAAGACTGAAAGATGGACAGAACCTTGAGTGCCTAAAAGACTAGGTGGTTGCCCATCCATCAGGAATACTGAACTGGTGTATTAGCAAGAAGTCAACTTTTATTGTATGAAGCCACTGAGATTTTAGTATCTTTATTATGGCAGTTGACCTATTTGACCAATACAAGTATATAGGTGACTGACTTTCTGTTAAATGTGGTCAGAATCCTTCTGGATATGGAAGCCTATCCCACTGACAAAGTTTTAACTTAATTAAGATGCTTTAGTTGGTGAGGATGAAGGAAAAGAGACACTTTATTAAATCAGTATTGCAAGTTTTAAATTGTACACATTTTCTGGATGGATGGCACTGCCATCCAAAATTCACCAGACTAACTAATGTCCATTTCCTGCACACAGACTAGCCTTGTGACTGGGAAGAAAAGACAACAGATTTGTTGCATATCAAGCCATCTCAGCCATAAATTGCAAACCAGCAATTACACTTCTAAAAATTTGTGCTAAAAATAAATGTTGAGATTTTTAAAAAGAGATATATATATATACACATATATGATTTCATCCTT
This sequence comes from Carlito syrichta, assembly GCF_000164805.1. Classification (NCBI taxonomy): domain Eukaryota; kingdom Metazoa; phylum Chordata; class Mammalia; order Primates; family Tarsiidae; genus Carlito; species Carlito syrichta. Next base: position 521,866 of record NW_007256091.1, read on the forward strand.
TTAGTATTATAGAAATATTAACATATAAGTTAAATGAAAATAAAGTAGAAAATTGGCTAAATTGTAATATCCTTAATATGTACTAATAAAAAGTTGTTAAAATCACAAGTTTGAATATTCTTAAATATTTGTAATAAAAAAGTTTAAAGTTATATAAAACTGAAAAATGTCAAAATATAAACTAATATGTGTAGTATATTATCTTATTGGTAATAGTTTTACCAAAATGATAATGGTTTTCATTTCATGTCTGCTTAAGCCATTTTGTGATTTGTAAGTTTTCAAAGACAAGTTGGTATTACTTTTTAATTTAAAACAAAAACTAACAAAAATACAAAAAAAGTCATTTTTCCCCATATATGAGCCAATTTAGATCATTCAGAAAATACATGAAAGCTTTAAGGAGCTGCAGGTTCAGCCTTCTTTCATGTGGTGCTAGGAATTTAATTTTAACTCAGATTATAATAAATCAGCTATACAACAGGTATAGCATCTTCATGTTGTGGAACTCATCTGGATTGGATTTTCAAGTCAACACTTTGAGGAAAAAATGCATACGAGAAAATTACCCTCAGGTGCTTTAAAGAAAAAGATCTGACCAGTTTTACCTCCAAAATGGAACCAAATTCTCCTTCTTCAGGTGAGCAGTTGATTCACCTGTATTTAGGGACCACTGGGTAGCAAGCTGACCATGAGGCAAAAAAAAAAATCAACTAGGGTATCAACAGACTCAACACTCAGTTTCACTCTCATTCACGACAAGCACTTACTGAGCAGAATGGTGGGAGGAATCACCAGCATTATTTGTATTCTCTCTCTCTCTCTCTCTCTCTCTGATCAAGCACAGAGAGCAAAATCATCAAATGTCACATGCACATTAGCTTTGAGTCCACTGTACTATTTTCATAGTCTAAACTCCATTAAGGTGAAACCTGCATTAATTTGACAATATTTTTGGCCCTGTTCTAGTTTGTTAAAATGTGTTGAACTAGCCTCTGCTAGTTAAGAACATGCATTTTTAAAAAGACATTATGACCTTTTTTTGAGAACAAGAAGTAACTTTTGGAATTCAAGATTGCCAACAAGTCGCATCACTCTTGCAAAGACATTTGATATTAGGAACATTTATTATATTCAAAAACCTTTCATCCTAACCTTCCAAGTCATTTTTCTCTTGTCTAATATAGTCTCCAACTGAAATACCTGAAATGAAGAAGAATTGCATGTGAATACCCATCAGAATACTTTAGAATCATCTACACATACATGCAAGTTCATGCATGTAGTGTGCTTTTTTAAAAATGGAGAACGCATTGCAAAATGTTTAATGAGGTGCCAGAACTGGGGACTTAATACAACCTTCTGTAATTTCACACTCATATTGCATGCATTTAGAGTGGAGAAAATTAAAGTTTCCAGCTGCTGTTGCATAAGATGCAGAAGTCCCCTATACACTTATAAATGATATTTCCCTTCACATGGAAGAGATTAGGGCCACATCTGCTGCAGTTTAGTTAATGAACATGGGGTAGATGGTGTCAAGAATCACGCTACACTGGAGTCTAGTAAGAGAACAGGAGGCCACCACCCACGGAGGAATGGAGTTTACTAGGTTCTTATGGGACACCATTTAGCTGGGTTGGTTGAGTTCATTCAATAAGATGAAACATTACACACTTGGTCTTTGCAAACTCATTCATGACATTTGCTTACACGGGACACTAGAATCTACTCTAGCAGTATTTTAATTATACGTTTGTTTGGAACCATCAGTTGCAGTGTTGTGATAGTTATAAAAGCTGCCAAAGCTGCAGAAGCATTGCCATTGGTCACCTGTAGTCATGATGGCATGGAGACAGACCCGATCAAGAGAAAGTAACAGCTGAAATGTGTAGGTGAATTACCAAGAGACCTCAGCAGAAGGGATGAGGCTGATGTTCTGAAATCCAATTTAATATTACACTGAAACCTGTCATGCTAGTTACAAAAAGAGGATAAGTGTCTTAAAAATTGCACACATAGATTAGCAATGCAGCTATTTTCTTCCAGGAATATCAATCTAAACGTATAGCAAGAGCAAGCACATAATTATTATAAGTCATTTTGATGTTTTACATGATATTCTTCATTTACTTTCATAGAATAACCCTCCATAACCTTTTTCAAATAGCAGTCATTCTAATTGTTATTAGCCCTTGACATTGTGATTTTCTATATAATTTCGAGGTTTTCTTTTTCAAAGCTTGGGATCTGAGCTAAGCTCAGATTAGCTCAAACCTAAATCTGAGCTGATTGAGGTTTCCAATAATGAGAAGTTAGGGTCATCTCAGATTTCATATCTTTGCCAAGATCATTTTTATTTTTGTTTTTGCTGTAATTGTCATTTATCTGGTTGTAATTTTAAATGTTGCAATGGTCTTTCAGTCATCTCATCTGCCATTTGTTGATTCAAAGCTTTAGTGTCTTGTCTTCCTAGGAGAGCAGATGGACATCCCCGGAGTAGCCTGGGAAGTCAAAGTCTCTATCTTGTGAGTAATGATGATTATCAGCCATGATAAGTTTACTTCAGTGATGCTAACTTTTTTTTTCATTTAATCTTTATTTTCCACCCTGAAATTACTTCTTATTATAAGTTTATAAGCAATGATTGTGATGAGTTGTTCTGACTTTTTCTTTAAAAACCTCTAGGGTGCTATTTTAGCCCCAAACTCTTCTACCTTAATTAGTTTGCTGAAACATTAATCCATGTATTTTTTTTTTTGCTAGAGGACTCAACATCTGTAATTGTTTATAGGCCTTCAAGCCATCCGTAGAATTGAGAGTTAATATAGAATCTGGCCACTAGATTAATTTAAGGAATATAGTCTGTAATGAGAAAGCATTCAGTAAAATAGAAATTGCGCTTTATGATTCAGGAAAGTAGCATTTTGAGTTGACTGAACATGGAGATGTGTGTTGTGTTTGTCACATTTGAACACGGTTACTAAGATCAGTCATTTTAGTCTTACTGTCCCCCAAATCTATTCACTCCATCTCCTTTCTGTTCCTACTGCACTACACAAGTTTTAGGTATTTCAAGTCTTGACTATTGTCCCTCATTGGAGGACTTACAACTTCCTTTCCACCTGTGAGAAGTTATACATAAACCATGAAATATATTTTTCTAGGACATTTCGATTTCATACCACAGAGGATAACATGTTATATGCAGCTAAACCTAGTCTAATCCCCACTCTTTCATGAACATCGTGGTGACAAGGTGAAAAAGCAGACCCTTGGTCCATACCAACCCCTTGCCTTCCAATTTCAGCTTCCTTCTACTATGCATGAAGGGCTTCATGCAGATGTGTGTAGACACAATACCCACAAGTTCAATCTCATTTTGTTACTCTCATGCACTGCAAACTAATTTTAAGGCTACCCTTTGATCCTGGAGGTGTGCGCAGCAGAGGCATGATTCCATCATCTGGAATAGAGCACAATCTGGGAAAACAAGCTTTGGGTCACTTGTCATTTGGACAGGATCTTGTTTGGATTCCTTACTGCATGGGCAACAGCGAGAGAACAGGTGGGTCATATGGAAAGCCCTCTGCAATATAAGACCCCAGGCCAAGACCAAGGTAGTATCAAACCTGTCCCTTCCTAGAGGTATGTACACAGGTAACATGACATTTGAACTAAAAAAAATAAGAGGAGGAAGAAAGATTTCTAAGCTGAGGAATTATGTAAGAAATTCCTTGAACTAGAAAGAACTGCGTGTCCCAAGGATTAGAAAAAAAGGCAGTGTGGCTAAATTTGTTGGGAAGGTAAGGAGGAGCCAGATTTCAACTGTGAATTTTATCTGACATACGATAGAACCTATAAAAATTTTAAGCTGGGAATGGTATTAAGAACTGTCTTTTATTTTTTATTTTTTGAGTTGGAGTCTCACTCTGTCACCCAGACTGGAGTGCAGTGGCCACTCCCGGGCACTGCAGCCTTGACCTGCTGAACTCCAGCAATCCGTCCGCCTCAGCCTTCCAAGTAGCAGGAACTACAGGTGTGCGCTACTACGCTCGGCTAATTTTTGATTTATTGTAGAGATGAGGTCTCGCCAAGTTGCCCAGGTGGATCTCGAACCCTCAGGCTCAGGCAATCCACTCACCTCAGCCTCTCAAAGCGCTGGGATTGCAGGTTGAACTGCCCAGTCCGGCTAGAACTGTCTTTTTATAAGTTCTTCCTTTTTGGTGACTAAAGAATGCTGGCTGAACTAGAATATGTAATAGAGATGGAGTCGAGTTGCTGATTAAAAAGATATATAGATTGTAGACTCGATAAGAGTTGGTGACAAACTGAAGGAGAAAGGACAAGCAAAATTTCCTCAAAGTTTCCGGTATGTGCAACTGAGTTGATGGGGATTATTGGAGGGAAATTAGCATTTAGAAGAATGCCATTAGAATTTCAATTTTGAGCAGGATACATTTGATGTGATTAGAAACCCAGTTGAGATATTCTGTCGGCAACTGAGTAAACCAACATGGAGCTCTGAAGTGTGGTCTGATCTGAATGCATGGACTGGCCTAAAAAGGGACAGAGGAGATTTCCTCAAAGGTGGCATATTGAGAGAAGAGATTAGAGTCCAAGAACAACCCTAAGAAACTGCAACTTTCTACAATCTAGAGGGAAAAGACATAAGAAAAAAATGTTTCAACAAATAGAAAAATTATCATTTATGCAAAGCTAATAAGTCTATACAATGCTAATAGCACTATACAATGCCAATAAGTTGAATAAAATGGGAAAGTAAATTAGATATAACAACAGAGATGTCACTGGTGACTTTAGATTTTGTAGAATGGTAGCAGCAGAAGTCTTATTCCGGTAAATAGATATATAAATGGGAAAAGAAACAGAGGTCACATATATAAAAACAGATTTTTATAAGCTTAATTATGAATGCAGGAAAGAGAATACAGAAGCTAGAATGGATTCTGATGTCCAAAGAGAGTTTAAATTGTGGTTTTACTTTAGTTTTATGGGGAAAACCAGGGCCTATTTTTATGTTGATGAGAATAATTTAGTCCTATATGATAGGGGGGCATTGAGGATGCATGAGAAAACCTATATAACCATTACCATAGGATTTCTGAAAGGAGCCTTACAGAGGAAGTGGGCTTTATTAGGAAAAACGTTTTCTCCCCGGCAGAAAGCGCTGGTGGTTTGTAGGTATAGTGATGGACAGGTAAGGACATCCTCAGGGGATAGCCTGCAGCTCTCAGTGAGTACAATATCATCTTCTGAGGAAAGACTGGATAAGAAGGCTGAAGGTTTGCTGAGATTAAAGTAGTATTGATTTAAGTATTTATGGAGAGGGGAATAGAGAACTGCTTATTGGGAGTGAACTGCTGTTGAGAGTAATCAACCTAAATTTACTGTGACACCAACCTGCTCAGTTGTATAATTTCCCACAGGAGAACTGAAGTCTTGGTAAGTGGGTACAAAGCAAACATGAGAAATCAAAAAGTCCGGGATATTTACAAGTGCATGAATTAAATGATGGGCTACTTGGGTGAAAAGGAAGGAATGACAATTGGTGTTTGTTGTATAGAAAGAATGCAGAAGAGTCGAGAATGAAGGTCTCTGTGAGACTGCAGTTTAGTTTTGTGAAGGTTCTTGTATGTAAGATAGAATCACGGAAAGCTGAAGCTGTAGCTGGAATTTGGAGTATTTTGATTGATGACTTAGACAAGAAATAGTCCAGGATGGGAAAGGTGATTGTGACAGAATAAAGAGAAGATAATTTTAATTTAGAAAGTCATTAAATCGGAAGACTACAGTGTCGGGGCATCTTTATGCAGCTGTTGATATATCCTGGAATCACAGCCAGAGAAACACTGTGAGCTACCTGGAGGTGTCCTCATCAACTGGGGAGCGCCTTGGGGCTCTGTGGATGACAGCGAGTAGGAGGCTCAGTGGGAAGCAGAGCAGGGTGGTCATGAGCTCAAAGAAACAGAACACTTTACGAAGTAAAAGCAGTTGGATAAAAATCAGAGAAGATTCAGAAGGCACAAACTCTGCTCCTACTTCCTGGCCACTAAGAAAGAATAGAAGCCTTCACCTGAGAGTGCTGAAGAGAAATGTTATCTTCTGCGAACTTGTGGGTTTTCTACAAGATGATAAATAGAAGGGATGTTGGGGAACATGGTTGAAGATGTTGAAGTTGTAGCCAAATGGCTGATGACTAAGTATAAGGTCCAGAGGGCACTGAGTCAGTGTTTGGGAGAGAGGAAAGAAATGTGGGGTTGGTTGACAGAGTAGCACAGGAATGACAGGAAGAGACAGGATAGACAAGACCTACTGCCTCTTGGGAGTGGCTGGGGTCTGACCTAACACGTACTCTCTGGCCTGGGAGGGAGCTTCAGTTGTAGGGTTACATGGCCCTTTTCCATGGGCCCACTGAAGTCGGCACCTGCAGCAGTAGCCATTGGCACAGCACACATTGGAGGGAGGTTGGCTGGGAGACAGGGTCACAGTTTTATGCTTTGTTTTCTCTCTCTTCATCAGTCAGCCACCTGTGTTCATGAGGCTCATAATCTTGATAGGCTTGTGGAGCCAAGAAGGGGAGTGCTAGGTATTTTGCCAATGAACAAAGTCCACCTAGGTTTTTCTCTTAGTAATGTTGGTTTTTCAACTTTATTGCAGTCTTTAATGTGATTTTTTTGAAAGGGTAAAGTTCCCATTATTTAAAGACAGTCAACATATTTCCTCAGCAATATGCTCGTCAATGGATGTCTTACAGTGTTTCAGGTGGCAATATCACAGAGCCAACCTCATTGAAGAACCATCCTCTGTGATGTGAAACACTGTGTTTGGAAGCAGATGTTGACAGGAGTTTTGCAGAAGGTTCTCAGCTACTACCTGCACATTCCTTTCTGTACTAAACCACAGTCCATCATTCATAGACCTGACTTGCTTCCAGAAAGTATACTCTGATTTTTTACTCTCCCATAGGGTTTCAACAATCTTTGATTCACCTTTCTAAACATTATTATTTTTTTTATTTTTGAGCAGCTAACAGATACATGAAAAAATGAAATGCTCAACCTCACTAATCATCAAAGAAATGCAAACTAAAACCACACTGAGATACCATCTAACTGAAGTCAGGATGGTCATCATCAATAACTCAAAAAACAACAGATGCTAGAGAGGATTTGGGGAAAAGGGAACGCCTCTACAATGTTGGCAGAAGTGTAAACTAGTACAACCTCTGTGACCCACCTTTAACAAAGGACCCAGCTCATGCTGGGGAAAGGGAATGGAATACATTCCTCTTAAGTACAGGTTTATTTTGACTTTCTGATCTTTGAAACTGTGGGTTTCTTTAAATCAGTCTGCTCTGACATCATCAGTTTTTGACAACCACTGTAAAAATTAAATTAAGTATTTTAGGTTGCAGTGTGGTAGAAACCTTGTGCCAGTGAGCCTTGCATTTTTTAATCACTCTAAAACTTGCTGGTTCCTTAACATTAAAATTCCTATCATGTGTTTCACATGACCATGACTTCTTTGCTGAAGAAAGAAAATACCAGAGACAACTGTGTTCAATACTATGGAACAAGATTTTTTAAGGAAGCAGTTTCTACTCTACTCATGAAACTAGTTTGTACTGAAACCCTGCTTTAAAGCAACTGCTGTGTAAGCTGATGAGCACAAGCCTTTGGCACTGTCTCCTTGTGCACTTGATAACCAGATTTATTGTCAGATCTTGGATATTGTTCAATGAAATGAGACCATTAATAGTGGAGGAAGAGGTTCTTGTGAATCAGTATGGCAGTGATAGCAATTATTATGAAAACAAGAAGCACTGCATAAATGCCTTATACAGTAATAACTGTAAGACTTAATTTGGAGTGGCTTTTCCTTATTTGCCCAATAAATTCTATTTAATTATTTGCTGCGGCATTAAACTTCCAAGGGGAGCAATGCATGGTTTCCACCTGTTTTAAATACTGTGTGTCTCAATTACAAACTTACCCTTGTGAAACATTAGAGTCTCAGTATCCATGTTAAAGCTAATGCTTAACTGGAAAACGCATCAGTTAAATTTATCTTTTAGACTTTATGTAAAACCCTTGCATGCTGGTACTTTGTATGCCATTAACCGAAATTGGAATCCTATTCTTTTAAAAGTTCATTTTCTTTTTCAGCACCATGAAATACCAAACTGAACTTGACCCCAGACAGGCTCTCAGTTTCAAACTGGATATGAAAACCATTTAAGAATCACGTGTGAGTCAATTTCAACAGATTAGAAGGAACATTAAAAAAAAGTTATTTCTGAATTGCTTGTACACACATTCAGCAATTTGATGATACAGCCTGGATATGCACAGACTTGGGTAATCAGTATAGCTATAGAGTGAACATGGCCTTCTTGTATCAAAATGATATCCCCCCAAACACTAACCTACTATATTTACTATGACATTTATTGCCGAATATGTTGTTAAATGGACAATGGGTCACTGCCCGTCCACAAGTTTGGGCATATTTATGACCCAGTCACAATTCACTAAGTAAAATAAAAAAAGTTTGTCTGGGATTCTGGAACTAGCACATTCAACAATAAATGTATAGTTAGGTTTAGAACTTAAAATAAGACATAATTACACAATACATAAAAGGGAGGGGGAAAGGTGGTAACTTGGAAGAAAACTGTGACCACGATGAGATTGTGGCCACAAAGTTTTTGAGGCACAATGGAGAGAGAACTTGACTTGAGTCCTTGTCTGCAGTGGTAATCAGGGCATAACGTTAGGCTTCTGGGATCTGAAACTAAGAATGAGGTTTCACTTCCAGAAAGTCCTGCCTGCCAGTGCATAAGCAATATGCTATAGAATTTTAAGACTACTAATTTATCTCATATTATAGTCCTATAAAATAAAAGTATATGAATATGATCATGCATAAATTTATTTTTTCAGGTCTTTATAAAAACAGAGGCTGTTGACTCCTTTTATTGATATAATTGTTAATGTTAAGCTAAAAATATGCCAAAATTCCAGTTAAAAATTTGCGTACAATTTTATAATTATTTTACTTTATTTTTTATTTTTTGTAAGGGTGACTGATCCTAATCCAGGCAAAGTGATATTCAATGGGAGGCCCAAAATTTCACCTGCACCTAAACCACTTATGTAAGTAATCCTGACTTGTACCTCACTACTTTAAAATAAAATAAAATTTAATTTTTATATGTACATATATTGGATATTACTATGAGTCATGCTTTGTTCTACTCAACAAAACTACAAAGTTGCGTAAAACAATCTTTATTCTTGGGAGGCTGAGTTCATTGTGGGGGCAGAGATAAATATTCTAAAAACTAACTACAGGATGAAACTACAGAGTAAAAAATTAAATAATCTCTCTCTATCTCTCTCTCTATCTCTTCTCTATCTCTATCTCTATCTCATCTCTATCTCTGTCTCTCTATCACTCTCTCTCTCTTATCCAAGATTTTCAGTTATAGAAAAAAGGTCACAGAAAGATTATTATCTTAGTTCATTCAAGCTATTGAAGCCTGGTGGAGTGCGGTGTGTTGCTCCTTGGGTCCTTGATTTCACCACAGGAAAGAATTTCAGAGTGAATCCAAAGTATAGTTTAAGAAGAAATTTATTAGAAAGAATAGGCCACGCTCAAGGAAAGTGTAGGTGTCACAAGAGAAAAGGCATGCAATTATCTTTGAAAAGAAGCTTTATATGTAAATTTTACAATGGTAACAAAGCAAACCATGAGCTAAAATGGGTGGACTGCAGGTATCTGGTCATGCATTTTGATTACCATTTCTCAGCCTTCAAAGGCCACACGGATCTTCTAAATAATAAAAGTGATCCCCTAACTAGACCTTAGGCCTTTTTAGAATATGATGTCTGTGTTTTGGGTAACTTGCTATTGTTTCTTTGATTTACTGTACTGATAGATCCACATCCCAGTCTGCAAGGTGGTCAAGTCTGGTATGCCTGGTTGGCTAGGTGAAGGTTGTGTACCAATAAGATGTCTGAATGGTTACCCCATTTTAATTTAGACCTGCCTGCAAGAACCTTATTTGTCTATGACTAAACTGCACTAGCTAACCTGCCTCACTATGACAGAATACCATAGATTAAATGACTTACAAACAACAGAAGAGTATTTCTTGATATTCTGGAAGCTGAAATGTTCAAGAAAAGGCACCAGAGGATTCGACTGCTTTCTCATAGATGGCTGTCTTCTTTTTGCATCCTCATGTGATGAAGGGGTAAGGCATCTCCTTGGAATCTCTTTTATAAACGCACTACTCCTATTCATAAAGGCTCTATTGTTATGACTTAATCATCTTCCAAAGACCCCACTTCTTAATGCTGTTATGTAGAGGGCTAGAATTTCAACATAGGAATTGTTGGGGAGGGGGCATAAATATTCATTCCGTAATATTCCACTCTTGGCCTTTGGAAATTCTTGTTCAACTTGCATGCAAATTGCTATCCCAAGGGTCAACTTGAAAATCTGAAGTCCGACATCTCTCTAAATGTCATGTAAATCAGGCATGGGTGAGATTCAGGGTATGATTTATCTTGAGAAAAATTCCTCCCCAGCTGTAAACCTGTGATTTCAAACTCGCTACGTTTCCAAAATATAATGGTGAAACAGTTGGACAGATGGTTCCATTTCCAAAGGAAAAAATGGGAAAAAAATGAGTGACGGCTTCTAATACAGTCCAAAACCTTAAGGCTCCAGAACAATCTTTTTTTTGGCTGAATGCTCTGTCCTCCGTGGTACAGTGGTCTTACCTACTTGAATACACCAGGGTAGTAGTTTCACTTTTGCAGTTTTACTGCGCAGGTGTTGGAACCCCCGGGCTTTTGGTGGTTTTGTCCTCATGGTTTTGCTAGGTGCAGTCCACGCTGCAGTTCTCACAGGTTGGGGGTCTGCTTGTGGCAATGTAGGATTTTTCTAGCATGATCATCAGAATTTCTTCCAACTTTTACCCACTCCCCGGTTCCAAAGCTGCATTCACACTTCCAGGTATTTGCTACAGAAGCAGCTTACTCCTGGTAACAGCTTTCAGGCTTAATTTGTACAGGCTGCTATAACAAAATATGACAGACTTGGTTGCTTATAAACAATAGCAATTTGCTTTCCACACTTCTGAAGGCTGGGAAGTCCAAGATAAGGCACCAGCAGATTCAGTGATTGATAAGGGAATTTTCTGATTCATACATGGTACCTCCTTTCTGTGTCTGCACATGGTGGTAGAGGAAAGGAATATCTTTTGGCCTCTTTTTTAAGGACTACACAATCTCAGTAACAAAGGCTGCACTCCATAGCCTAATCACCTCCCAAATGTCTTATCTTGTCAGATCATCACCTTGGGAGTAAGATTTCAACATATGAATTTGAGGATGGGGGATTCAGATGATTAGTCCATAGCAATCAATGCATGATGAAAAATTTTGAGTTTGGAAACTGGGCTGAACTCTCACCCTTGAAAGATAATAATTTAAATTGTTGTGTTTCCCTCAATCCAGCTTCCGAATCTGCCATGGGGCTGTTGTGAAGATGAAATGAAATAATTTGGATAAAGCTCCGAGGGTCATAGCTGACTCCATAATCACTCCACTTTTCACATTCAGGCCAGAGACATCCCTTCAGGGAACATGGTAAACATGAAAAAGAAGAGATTCCCTTATTCAAGTGATCATTTATTAAAATAATTAGTAAAAGCACAAGTACATATTTTATTAAGTTTTCTTTTCTTCACCTGTGCAAGACTTTGGATAATTTAATCTTTCTGTGTCTTGCTGTCCTTTTTTTAAGACAGGTGGTTGGATAGTTTGAAAGTTCAATTTTTAGTTCTTTTGGGAATCGCCACTTGGAGGAACATAAACTGTGCTACAAAAAAGACACCTGCACATGCATGTTTATAGCTACGCTCTTCACAATAGAAAAAACCTGGAACCAACCTTACTGTCCATCGAAAGTGGACTGGATAAAGAATATGTGGCACATATACACGATGGAGTGTTACTCAGTCATAAAGAGCAAAATCATAGACTTTGCAGCAAATTGGATGGAGTTGGAAACCATCATACTTAGTGATGTATCACAGAAACAAAGAACGGAATATAGCATGTTCTCACTCATCAGGGGGACCTGATCGTTAATCACATTAGCACAAGGAAGGGGTTGGCAGTCACTGGACACTGCTGTGGGAGGGGGACATGGCAACACAAAGGGTACTTGGTCCCAAACCAGGGGACGTGAGGGCCAATTGGAGGCTCAAACCTCACCTGCATGCAGCCTACTTGTGTAGTTAATCCTTACTTGTACCCCACATCTCTATAATAAAATCAAATTAGAATAATAAAATAAAAGAAAAGTTTAAAAAGGTGATTGAAGTGGATGGCTTTGAAAATGTCTTTATGCTAAAATATTTCCACCCCTTTTGCTCCTTCTGAGATACAATTAAGAGGATATGAAACAGAAGGTTAAAAAAGATGATATTTCAATAGATTTTATACATTTATATACAATGAAATAAAAATAAAGTTTTAGAAAAGATAGACATTGATTAAAACCGCATTTCTTTTCTTTTGCAAAGAGAGATATTCCAGAGAGAGAGGAGAGAGTGATAGAAAGAGACAGAGAAAAGGATAGAGAGAGTTCTGCAGACAGACATAGGTGCACATGTGGGCAGTGGAGATTATGTTAGAAATCAGGATTCTTCAGGAAAGGTCAGAGACTGTATTTCTTCTTACTCTAGTGGGTCTGCTAGGATGATAGTAAATGGATATATTGAGGCGAACTGTTGGATTATTGTTATTTGAAGTCTAAAAATAATATGAAAAATGAGGAAAGCTTTTCTTGATTTTTTATTACAATAATATTGAATTTCTTTTAAGTACAAATAAACTCCAGAGCAATTTTGTATTGTGTCTTCATAGTTATTCTATATAAACTTTGCAAATAAAAGTATATGTTAAACTTAATTTTAATTTTATATAGCAAAAGTAACTCAAGTCTCTAGACTTCACATTAAAATTTAAACCACACTGAGATACCACCTAACTCCAGTCAGGATGGCTATCATCAATAACTCAGAAAAACAAACAAAAACAACACAAAAAAACAGATGCCGGAGAGAATGCAGGGAGAAGGGGACACTTCTACACTTTTGGTGGGAGTGTAAACTAGTACAACCTCTGTGGAAAACAGTGTGGCAATTCCTAAAAGATCTAAAAGTCGACCTTCCATATGTCCCAGCAATCCCCCTTCTGGGAATATACCCAGAAGAACTTGAATCATTCTACAAAAAAGATACCTGTGCATGCCTGTTCATTGAAGCATTATTCACAATAGCAAAAACATGGAACCAACCATGCTGCCCATCAAAAGTAGACTGGATTAAAAAATGTGGTACATATACACTATGGAATATAATGCTGCCACAAAGAAGGACAAAATTAAAAACTTCACAGCAACTTGGATGGAGTTAGAGTCTGTAGCACTCAGTGATCTATCACAGAAACAAAAAACTGAGTACCACATGCTCTCACTCATAAGTGGATCCTGAACAATTGTCATAATACTACAAGACAGGGATTGGCAGTAGTGGGAAACTGACAGGGAAGGGAGGTGGGGACACACTTCATCAATAAGGGTACCTGATCTCAAACCAGGTAAAGTGGGGACCAAATTGAGGCCCAAACTTTACCTGAACAATGACCATTTGTATACTTAACCCTGAATTGTGCACCACATCTTTAAAATAAAAATCAAAAAGAAAAGAGAAAAAGAAAAAACAAGACAAAACTTTCTTTTTGCTTTGAAAATGAGTCTAGGAGTCCAGAGAAATTAATGTGGTCAGTTCAATGAAAAAAAAGAAAAAAGAGATAAATAAATTGAAAATAAATCCATGATTAAAGTATTAAAAACTATATTATCAAGGAAACTCCATTGGAAATATACAAACATCTATGTGATGGAAGACAGGAAAATGATCTCAGTGTTAGCATTCATGCATTTATTCAGTTTACTGATACTCTTATGGACTAGATATTGGGAGGAAGAGGGAGCCTCTGACAAAAAGCTTCATGCTCACAATCTGTCAGGAAAAGCAACTTAGTGCAGATCTGTAAAGACTTTGAAGTTCTATGACTGTGGTAAGCACAAAGCAATGATGTGCACACAGTAGGGACCTCGATTTTGATGAAGGACAGGGAAGCTCTCTGGGGGGCTGCAACAGCTGGTCCTTAACTTATAGGATGAGGGATTTATAGAGGTAAGAAAATGGACACAGTTTGCCAAGTCAATAGTTTATGCAAAAGCACAGAAAGACAGCATGGAGCATTTGAAGAAGCATAAGTGGCTTGTTTAAGTTGGAGAAAGTTGCAAGCTGGAGACAGGCAAGAGATAAGGCTGTTGAAATAAACAGAATGACATCAGTATTTGTCTTTGATAAATCAGTAGGGTCTAGATTTTACCCTCCCAGTTGAATTAACTAAACAGGAAGGAATAGAAGAAGCGGTTTTCAGATAATGCATATTAGGCAGCTCATACCTGTGACCTAGAGAAGAAAAACAAACAAGGTGAAGCTTTATTTTTTCTTTGAAGATGGGTCTAGAAGTCCAGAGAAACTAATGTGGTCAGTCCATTGCATGAAAAAGAAAGAAAGAAAGAAAGGAAGAAAGGAAGAAAGAAAGAAAGAAAGAAAGAAAGAAAGAAAGAAAGAAAGAAAGAAAGAAGGAAGGAAGGAAGGAAGGAAGGAAGGATGGAAGGAAGGAAAGAAAAAAAGACAGAAAGAAAGGAAAAGAAGGAAAGGAAAGAGAGCAAGAATATCTCTTCCTGATATTCTGAAAGTTTTAATTGAATAGAACTTGGATGAATGTTGAAAATAAATCCAACATTCATCCAAGTTCCATTCAAGTAAAAACTTTCAGAATATCAGGAAGAGAATGATAGAGGGTATCTATACGAAATCTAAAGTTAACATGTCATGGTGAAAGACTGAATTCTATTACTCAGTTTAGGAATAAGACAAAGCTGTCCATTCTCAATAACTTGAATGATATTGTAGGGATGATTCTAACTACCATAGTACATCAAAGAAAATAAATAGGATGCATCAAGAGTAATAAAAATCAAATTGTCATTATTTACAAATGACATGATGGTCTATATAGAATATCTCACAGGATCCTATACGGAATAGATAAAGTTAGTTTCTAGATACAATAAGTGAGTTTAGTCAATTTGCAGGATACAAAATGTATTAATTTGCTAGGACTGTCATAGTAAAATAACACAGATAGGGTGGCTAAAAAACTGATATTTATTTTCTCACAATTCTGGAGACTGGAAATTTAAGACCAAAGTGTAGATAGACTTGATTTCCTCTGGAGCCTCTCTCTTTAGATTACAGACAACTGCCTTCTTGGGGAGTTCATGAAGACAAAAAAAATCTTCATTTGTAACAACATGGATGAACCTGAGAATATTATGTTAAGTGAAAAAAGTCAGACACACAAAGAAAAAAACCACATAATCTAAAGAGTAAAATGGTGGTTACCAGAGGTTGAGGTGGTTGCGCAGGGAATTGAAAGGGAGTTGGCCAAAATATACAAAATTTTAGTTAGATAAAAGAAATAAGTTCAAGAGATTTGTTATACAACATAATGACTATAGTTAACCACATATAGTATTCTTGAAAAATGCTAGGAGAGTAAATGTAAAAATGTTTCAATCACTTTTCTCACCAAAAATGACCATTATTTGAGGCAATGCTTATCTAGCTAGATTTCACCTTTCCATTCTGTGCATATACTTCAAGTTATCATGTTGTATTCAGTAGATACATATAATTTTATATGTCAATTTTTAAAAAAAGGAAATAAAATACAAATAAATAATATTTTTTTTGAAAACACAAAAATGAAAAAGTGAGATACAGACTGGGAGAAAATATTTACAAAACATGCATTTTTTGAAGGACTTGTATAAAGAACTCTTGCAGCTGAGCAATAGAGACAAACTAATTTTTTAAATGGGCAAACATTTTGAACAGACATTTCACTAACGAAGATGTAAAAATGACAAATAAGCTTAGGAAATGATGCCTAATGTCATTAAAGTCATTTAATGACATCAAAGAAATGCCAAAAACAACTATGAGATACCTTTGGATAATCCCTTGAAATGGCAAGAAGAAGAAGGAGGAAGAGGAGGAGAAGGAGAAAAAGAAAAAGAAGGAGTAGGAGGGTGGGGGAAGAAGAAGAAGGAAGAGGAGAAAAAGAAGGGGAAGGGGAGAGCAAGAGGAAGGGGAAGGAGAAGAGGAAGAAGGAGAAGGATAGGAGGATGAGGAAGGAGAAGGAGGAGGAGAAGAAGAAGCAGAAGGAAGAGGAGAAAGAGAAGGAAGAGGAGGAGGAAGAGGGTGGGGGGAAGAAGAAGAGAAGGAGAAGAAGGGAAAGGGAAAAGGGAAGGGGAAGGAGAAAGAGGCAAAGGATGAGAAGGAAGAGAAGAAGAAGAAAGGCTGCCCATAATAAAAGTTGGTGTGGAGGATGTGGAGCAACTGGAACGCTCATACACTACAAGTAGAAGTGATGTAAAATGGTGCAAACATTTTGGAAAACAATTTGACTCTTAATAATTAAATATGTCTACCATACAAACTAGACATTTTTTACCTAGGTATTTACTTAAGATACATGAAAGCACATGTTTACACAAGGACCTGTACTTTTAAAATAAAAACTTCAAACTGGAAATTAAAAGAAAAATAGATGTCAACAACCGAATGGTAAACAGACTGGGGTTTATCCATTAAATGGGATGCTATTCAACAACAAAAAAGAAGAGCTATGGATATACCCAGCCACATGAATGAACCTCAGAATTATTATGGTGAGAGAAACCAGAAAAATACATATTTTATTATTTATACTTATATAATATTTTATAAAACACAAACTTATCCACAGTGTCAGTTTATTAACGTTGCTGAGAGAGGGTGAAATTTTTGAGGGTGATGGACTGATTTTGGTTACTGTAATAGTTTTCCAGGTGTTTTCGTATGCCCATTCTCATCAATTTTTATCTCTTTTACATATGATGCTTATTTTGTCAATTGTCTGTCAATAAAACTAAACACAAACCAGGAAAATAATTTACTTTTACTTTTACTTTTAAGCTTAAAGGAGCTCCTTGTAGGTTAGTAGATGGAGAGTTAGTCAGAATTTAACCGATTCAGATTTTTTTGGATGGAAAGAGAGGAGAGATTGGTAGTACACTACAAAGAGGGGATTATAGTATTGGCTTAATATCCAGGCAAGAAAGAATCAGGTGTGAATTATGAGAAGCAGTGATATGGAATGACAGTTACCAGCCCAGTGTCCACAGCTGAGACAGCTGCAAGTAAATCCTATCAGTATTGACTTTGAGGCTAGCAAAACATGGTGTACTTCTTTGGTAAAATTTATTCATCTGTAAAAAGTGGGGTACTGATTCCTGAGTATTAGGTAAATGTTACTAATGAATATTATATCATTATTTTGAACATTTAATGAAATAATATGCATATATGGTAGATATTGATTGTTAACGGTATGTGATATATTTGCTTTGAGTGTCTTACTATTTTGTCACCTTATTTAAATAAAATTATGTCTATTTTGTATCATTATATAATCAGGGAGAATTAAGAAAATGCCAGTATTGTTATTTAATGAATATAGAGTTTCAGTTCTGCAAGATGAAAATAGTTCTGGAGTTTGCACGATTTTCATGTGTTTAACACTTTTGACCTGTACACAAAAAATGATTAAGACACTAAATTTACTACTCTGCCCAAATAACTCAAACAGAAATTTGCAGAATACATATTCAAATCAAAATCTTTTTAATTATAAAATTCATTATCCTAACCCATCTCTCATATGTCTATGGGTGCATGAATGTATATACATTTTGATACATGTATAAGAAAAATTGCACAACTTGTAAATATATACATATAGTAATTAAATAATACATTTTTGATGATATTTTCATTAGTCTATAAGATTATAATAAAATTTTAAGGATTTTATTAAATTAGGTCCCAATTTTGTCATCAAGTGTTTAAAATATTGACATGTGCTTTATTGCAACTTTATTATGGTCTTTAATAAAAATTATTCAAATGTTTAATCAGTCATTTGTTATAGTGTCTGTCTCTTAAAAGCTATTTCATTTGGTGGAAATAATAAGTAGATTGAATATATTTTCTCTACTTAAAATGTTTGTATTCTTCATGCACTCCATACGCTTCCTTTATTTTCATGTAAAGTTGTTGTAAAATATATTTATTAAATCTATTTATTATTTTATTTAAAATATACTACGTGACATAGGCTTTTAAACATGTATTTTGCAAGAGCACTAAAATATACCTTCTAGGATATTCATTTATTAATTTCTTTATGCACAATATTTATTCATGAGCAAATCCAAAATAAATTGCTATATACATTTTATTCTCAAAGGCATTTGCAGTAGGCATCTTTACAGATTCGAGCAGTGGGATCTGCTATGAATCTGATTTAATGTGTTTAACTCTACTTAAAATTTAATCATTACCATAATAAAGACATCATTACAGAATGATAATCCGAATGGTAATTAACTTTTCTATTTTGTTGCTTCAAGGTCAACATGGTGGCAGAGCAGCCCATACCTTTCTTTGCTTTGTGACATTCCATTTCACTCTGCTACACATTCATTGTGTAGATTGATATGGCTTTTGGCCTCTCTCTCTCTGAGCTGGATTGGAATACTGGTTGTTAGAAGCAGGAAAATTCATGAGCCTTCCCCTCCTCCTCATTCTCCCCTCCCCTCTCTCAATGGTAATTCTAGTGACATCATTCATACGATTATGGCTAAGCATTTCTATTAGAAAAGCAGTCTTTCTCCTGAGATTATTATTTCACCTACCAAAACAGTCTTCAAATTTAAATTAGAAAGAAAATATATAAACCAACAAGCAGTGACATTGTAAGCTTCAGGGCAAAATTGAGAAACAGTGAAAACAGGACAACCATGTAATGTAGCGCAAGTTGTGCACTGTGCCACTTCAGAGAATGCCATTCACATAGAGCTGTGTATCAGCATTTTCATGTTTTTAACTAGTTTAAGCAAGCTAGGTAGTGCAGTACAGAAACTATCGCTGCGACAGGCTAAAAGTTAATCTATGAATAAATACTATGGAAGCAGCATGTTAGAATTATAGATGGAAGGCAACGTCTTGACAATTTATCTAAGTTACTGAATTCTAGATGTAATAGACCCAGCAGGGATAGACGCTTTTATAGATGATATAAAAGAGGTTATGGAAGGATTGAAAGTTTACCTTGCAAAATATGGGAGTGAGAGTTTACAGGAGAAAAAAAATTGTAGAAAAACTCAAAGGAACTTCTCCTAGATGCTCTGGTTCCCACATTGTAGCCAAAGAGTCAAGATTTCCTTTTACGTGGGGCCGGGAAGCTGGCAAGGTACATCAATTGCTCTGAGCTGTTGGAATTAACTGTGTTTATTTAGAGATTAATTCTTCCATCATGACAGATGGTCCACCAAATAGGGCATAGTCTGTGTTTTAGAGCCTGTTTTCTGGGCTTCAGGTTTTTATTCACGCCATGATACCCATTGTTCTAAAGTTCCACTCTTTAGTGGTGAAGAATTTATTTTAAGCATTTTTCTTTTGAAGTTGGAGACAGTTTCATTGACCCACGTATAAAGATCATTATAATTAGGGTCTATCAAGTGAAAAGAATATAACATTTCGCAGAGGTCACCCTTCTTCTATTACATTATTTTAAATCATTATTTAAGGATTGGGTTTATTTATTGAGTTCACTGAAGATGTAAATAAGTTTGCACTTATTTTGCAGCTGAAAATAGTTTAGCCAAGAACAAAGAGTTGAACCCCAAGGGAAAGAGAATGAAAAGTGTTTGGGGCATGGTGAGTTTTGCTGGGGTCCTAGGGAATCTCAGAGACTGGTTTCCGTGGACGAGGTACCTGGATATTCCAGACCAACAACAATTCCTGGGGTGAACATCTAAACTCCTGTTAAATGCTCATTACTCTCTCAAATGCCTGAGGCTGAACAGAGACAGGAATGATCCAAAAAAGAGGATAAAAATAATGGCTTTTTACATGTTAGATCTTGAGGTCCCAAAGATAGGACCGTGCCTCAACCCTGTTTATGCCATTTGCCTAGGAACATGTCTACCATAGGGTGGTTGTTCAAGAAATATTTCTGGCCCTTGCCAGACCATTGCCACCATTGCCTTGCTAGACTCTGGTGTGGCCATGTGCTTTTTGAGCTATGACTGTTGCCATGTATCCTGGCTTTGGCCTCCTTCCCTACCTCGGGGAGGTGAATCTCCTCTTTTCCTAATTTACTTTTTAAATAAACTATACTTTCTAATCTAAAAAAGAGAAATATTTCTTAAATGAATGAATAAACAAATGGCTGTCTTTCCACACCCGATGTCTCATTAGATTCTGACCCTTGAATTTTTATTTTGGTGAATATTACTGAACACCGAGAAGACTGACAAATAAGCATCAAGTGGGCACCTAAGGGTTGTCACTATACTAGAGACACACAAAGGTACGTGGGATCAGAAACAGGGCTGCTTCTAACTTTGGGAGGACCTGGGGGTTGTTGGGAAAGGATTCATGGATTATTTAACTGCAAGTACTCCTTTGAGTCTTGAAAGGTGAGCAAACCTTATTTAGAGTGAATGAAGGGAGCTTATTTCAGGAAAGGGGCTCCATGTCAGTGCTCACCCCATCACCCAGAGATCTTATGGAAAGAAAGATCATTCTGGTCAGCAGGTCTGGGGTAAGATCTGTGATTTTGCATTTCTAATAGATCCTAGTTGATGCTGATGCTACTGGTTTGTGAACTGTACGTTGAGTATCAAGTCTCTCTCTCTCTCTAAAAAAAGGTTATATTTAAAGAGATATAAACAATCTATCTCATCAAGATCACTGTCTCTAAAGCTCCAAAATGGTGGGTTATGGTCCAAGGGGCATGCCAGATGGTTGTAGAAAAGAAATATAGCTTTTTAAGTTTTTGTCAACTTTCAAAAGTTTCTCTCTTTGGTTATGTTTAACATACATGACATACTTAAACTGTAATAAAATATAAGGCATACAAAATTATATGTACTCATTTGAGTACCTGCTCAAGTTTTACTAATAGGGGGAGATGGTTAATACCAAAATAACAAAACAAGGAGTTTAAGCAGAACCAGAGAAGTGCCCAGAAAAATGGAAGGCAGACGGTTAGTTCATTTTTCAGACGAAGGCACTAAAACTGTGAGATGTCAACCAATTTGCCCAGGTTCGCAAAGCTGAGTCTAAATACAGACCTTTGACTCAAGGTCTAGCGTTCTTTCCTCTTCTCCGTGCTTGGGCACTTGGCTAGAGAATGGAGCCATAAAACAAGTCAAAGCACAAAGAGGGGGAAAAAAACCACCTCATCTACAGAGGCACTTTTCTTCTGACCTCTAATAAAACACAAACAGAAAAGGAAAGTTGCACAAGCCAGATTGTCTTACATAAGCATCTCATTTGAGATGAAACCTTCCTTGCCTGTGTCGTTAATCACCTTACTCTTCCCTTTCTCTAGGAATCCCTGGTGACGGAGAGACCACAAGCTGTTTCCTATCTGTACTGTGGCTAGCTCAAGTTCAATTTGTATTTTTCATAGTGCTGTCATGGAGAAATACAATAGGGGATGCAGACAAAATCAAGCGTTGTGAGGCCGCAGGGTGCAGTTGAGCGGCCTGTGAGCCTGTAGGGACTCTCACCTGGCCTTCTCACATGCTATGGTGTCAGCCTGAGTTTTGAATATAGCCATTTATGATTTTATGGTAATGAAAGAATGAAGTCATAAACTAGGGAGGAGGAAGGAGATTGCGCACGACCCATGGAAGTTCCTGCTTTGTTAGCTATCGTGTAAACAAAATGAATTTCGTTCTAACATTGCAGAAGAGCTTTAGTAAGTCACCTCCCAAGAGCCAGGATCTACAGATGTTCTGGACGTACTGCCCAGTGTATAAAAAAATAACAAGCCCATGCAACATTCACAATTAAAAACTCTATTTGGAATGTGCTATTCTCTCCGTTGCCTCTGTCTCCAGAACTCTCTCCTTTGCTATTTTTATTACTTCCTTAAATCCTGCAAGCTTTGGAGATTTGAACTTGTGAAGATTCCAACTCCATACAAGAGCTAACCTGACTTTCCTAACTAGAATCTGTGCAGAGACTAGAAACTCTCACAGATCATTTTCCATTTAGTGTGTTGAATCATTTCTGTATGTCTTTTTTTTTTTTTTTTTTGAGTTAGAGTCTCACTCTGTTGCCCAGACTGGACTGCAGTGGCCGCTCTCTCAGCCACCGCAGCCTCGACCTGCTGGGCTCCAGCGATCCTTCCGCCTCAGCCTTCCGAGTAGCTGGAACTACAGGCATGCGCTACCACGCCCGGATAATTTTTTGATTTATTGTAGAGATGAAGTCTCACCAAGTTGCCCAGGAGGGTCTTGAACCCGCGGGCTCAGGCAATCCACTCACCTCAGCCTCCCAAGGCGCGGGATTATAGACTGAGCCACCGAGCCCGGCTTCCTGTATGTCTTAATATCAGGATTAGGAGCTACTCTAAGTAACTTATTTCTGCTGATTGATCAACTCACTCATTCATTCATTCTCTCACTCAGTTATTTGATTATTAACTTCAGCCAGCAAGATTTACTTAGCACCTACCAAGTGCTGGTACCATGAGTAATGTGGGAGAAGTAGAATCATTTCCATCTTCCCCCCATCAAGAGCCCTAATCTAGTGGAAGAGTAAATAAACAAGTAATCACAGCCCAGTGGGATGCGTACTATCTAGTATGGAAAGAACCAATGATGGAAGATGTTGGTTTCTGGTTTCAGACCCTGCATTTGCTATTAGTGAGAGATAATAATTCTGAAGGACTTGGGATCTCTGGCAACACTACCAAATGCAGTAACAGAGGAGAGAAAAGTGGAATTTCTGGGTATTGGGCCAGTTATATCTACATTAAACATTAGTTACATGCATATATGCCCTTGCATGTATATATCTACATATAGATATGTGCACAGATACAAATACATGCATATAAATATGCATAAATGCACATATATACATAGACACATATACATATAGACACATAAACACATAAATACATACACACATTAACATAAACATATGTATACATATAAGTACATTTTTCTATTTCGTGGGAAAAACAACATTTAACATAACATCTACTGTCTTAGAAATTTTAAGTATGCAGCACATTATTGTTAGCAACAGGCACTATGCTGAACAGTAGTTCTCCAGAACTCGTTTATTTTGCAGAACTGAAACTTTGCACCCTTAACCACGGCTTCCTTAAATTTCTCTCTCCTTGGGCCCTGGCAACCTCTACTCCCCTCTCTGCTTCTATGCATTTGACTATTTTAGATTTCATGGATAAATGAGTTTATGCAATGTTTGTTTTTCAGTTTCTGGCTTGTTTCTCCCAACGTGATGTTCTCTAGGTTCATCCATGTTGTTGTATTATTTTTTCATTTTTCCTCACAGTTATTTGGAGACACAAATATTTCCCTTTTACAAACAATTAGATTAAAATGTGGAATTTCTAAAAGTGGCCAAAGTTACTCTGAATCCACACAGTTCTGGCTCTGAAGCCAATATTTCTGAAAGCACTTTCTTAAAAAGAAGACATGATGCATAATTCCTAGCACCTTACTATAAATGTTTTGAGTTGATAGAAAAAAAAAAAGGCAAGGTAGTTCCTCTTTCAAACTTTCTTTGGTTATGGGAGCTACTTGCTTTCTTCTTTTTGTGCCCAGATTCTTTTTTAGATCCTGGGTCACTCTAGTAACAACACCGCTCTAATTCCTTTTCCAGGAGTTGATCATTCAATGAAGGACTACTCATCCATGTCAAGGAGTGACTGCCTAGGTAACAAATGTTGCCATTGTAATGATTCCCTTTTTAAAGCATTTAGGCTTTAGATAACAAGGTTTAAACAATTCAAAAATCACATTTTAGAATTTCAAGAGGGCATATATTGAGATATTTTATTATGCAATGAATTGCTCATAGAAGTGAATCTGTTTACATGTTACACATACGTAACTTCAGGTCCGAGGTCTGAGATGCCCACTTACCTGTGAGAGAAGAAAGAAGTGGTTCAGTGAAACATCAAAGTTATTTCCATTTCCTCAGCCCATAATTCATAGACCACCAGCTCTCCACAGGGCATCTCAAGCTAGTTCAATCCAGCTTCCAACATTCCTCTCTTTGGTCAGAGTACTTATGTGGGCAAGTAGTTACATCGCACAAGGCACTCCACTTATTTGGGCTTATACTGTTGTAGACATTTGTGACACATGATGCTCATGTTGGAGAACAGGATTGTCTACAATAAGACCTCCCATCTTGGAGCAGTCTTGGGGCCAAGATTGGCATCATGCCTAGTAGAGAGAGATGTCAGAAGCCTGCCAAGGCAAAGGGAGATCTTTACTAGCTGACAAGAGAAGGGGCTGAGAGAGCTTCCTGGACCCTCAGAGCAAAGTCGGGAAAGCTCATAGGATTCAGGCCATGACTCAGCTCCCAGGGGCTGCTCAGCATTCATACTGGCCATCTTTGCCTGGTGTCATGGTGTCCCCTCTTCCTTTTAAAGCACATTCGTCAGATTTGTTTCTAGCTCCTGTTCCACATTCCCTCAAATCCCTACAGTTCATCATCCCTCATTTCCCCCAGAGGAACTACCTTCCTCTTGCCTCTCCACATGTTGTTCTTCCATAATAGATCTTGATGGTCCAATAGTTTAACAATTGCAATGAGTGAGTTTTTCTTAGGTAACAGGAATGATTTTTTTCTGCAGATACAACCTGGAGTTTGGAGAATGGGAAGAAAGGAAACATTTGCTCTTATTTCTTTTATTCCTATTTTGTTTTCTGTCATAATAAACAAAGAGAAAAAAATCACATTGCTCTACTAAAATATTATTCGAATTATCTCTTAGAGAGACTCTAACTCTAAAAGACCCTGCATAATATATCATGACACAAAGTGGTAAATTAAAGAAAAAGCCCCACATTTCTGAGAAAGGTCATTCAGAGAAATCAGCATCATTATTGTTTTACTTGTGAAGACATCGCGGACACTTTTAGATGAAACTAAATATCTCATCTTGTCTGTGGCTACTGTGTCTATCATGGAATTCTATTTTAACATCTATCTTATTATCTTGCATTTACAGATTTTAATACATTTTCCATACTAGTACTCAAATTATTTGAGAATAGAGGTGCTGCTGTATTCACCATGGTATACTTAGGGTTAAGCAAAATAAATATCAATGAAATGGTAGTGTTTTATAAATGTTAATTCATTAAAAAATTATTTAATGGCCATAAAAACAGGTTCATGTAAGAGTTTTCAGGCATTTAGTATACATGAAGTAGGTATGTGCAATGTTATATGATTTCCCAAACTGACCAGGTTAGGCAACTTCACGTATTTAATCCACTATTCAGTTTTGTCACTGCCTAAGACTATTCTGGGGCTTATTCCAGTCTCTATGTAATAAACAAAAATTTAAAAAACCAGTACCAAGTACCACTGTTGCTTGTTAGTTAAATGAACTGTGGTAATTTGTGTAACCTCTGAACCCTATGTCTCTTCTAAAAATGAAAATG
The DNA here is from genome assembly GCF_000164805.1 of Carlito syrichta. NCBI lineage: Eukaryota > Metazoa > Chordata > Mammalia > Primates > Tarsiidae > Carlito > Carlito syrichta. The sequence continues at coordinate 547,672 of NW_007256091.1, forward strand.
AGTGAAAAAGGGGAATTGTTTCTTAGTTCACTTATAGTGCCAAAATTCTATTTCTTCACATGCAACAGTGTTATGCAAATGCTATTAGAAGTGGGAATATTTTACTGTAAAGTTACACATGTAGCTTTGTGGAAATAGTAATTGAATACACTTATAGAATTTGCCATAACTCTATAAGATGCAAACTTCCTCTCTCATTTTTTTGAGAAATTGCCTTAGTGACAGTGCAGACTATTATTGAAAACAATACCTAAATTGTGCAGACTCTCAGACTCAATATCTTTTGTAAGATTCAGTGAAGTTTTTTTCTCTTATTTTAGGGAAAATAAATTGGAAAATTACTGTTAGCTGACAAAGACGGAAAACAGCAGTAGGTTTTAGTCATTAGCACATTACCAAATTATAGTATTATTTGATAAGGATCAGAACATCTAAAAGTTAGGTTTTTAAAAATTTTTTATTGTTTTGGCTCTCCAAAGACAACAATAGATGTGCTCACAGTTTGCATCTCAGCTATAGTTGTGGGCACATTGCTGTCATGTTAATGAGACTTTTGCCACTGCATGGCCCCTGTGACAGTTGGATCTGCAAACAGCAGTCATCAATTGATTGCAGGTGTCTCCCCTTGGAAAATAAAAACTGCATGTACATACCAGGAGGTGAGAGAAAATCGATTTTCAACAGCCACACAATCTGGTGAGTTCTGATATATGGCTTTGAGAAGCAAATTATCTTGCTGCTGTTTTCATATATAAATATATTCCATTTATAAAATATAGGACCAAAGACAGCAATAGTAATATGGATTCATAAACTGAAAATTAACTATAATATTCCTAGAAAGGAGCAATACTCGTCTTCATAATTGTTAGAAAATAAAAATCTCAAAATATTAAATGCAAGTATCTATAATTATTCTTGTGAAAGTTATTTACATATACATTATTTTCGTAAGGTCCAGATTAAAGTATTTATTTATACATGATAAATATGTATAATTTTTATTTTTCAATTAAAAATATTTTTAAAAGTGACTTCAAAATACAATGGTTTAGATGAGAGTTTATAAAATATTTCTTAACATGCATAGAAGAACAATGTGATTACAAAAAAAATGAACAAACAAAAAAATGACCAATTTCAATTTAGGGGGCTGCCAATAATATATAATCTTTCATCTACCAAGTTTGATATTTCATTCCATATTTATAATGGAATTCCATTATATTCTATTAATAGAATTCTATTATATTATTCTATTCTATTCTACAAAATTTCTATATTATATATAAGCATTTCAAATAGATGCTTAACATTGTCCTGCCTTCTTGGGCCTCCTGATTTTTCAAGTGTTACTTTCTTGTTGATAAAATTCTTTAGACTTTTATTTAAGACTGGCTTTTTTCTCCTAATTGACCTGCCTGCCTTTATTTTTTCTCTCCAAAGTCTACTGTCAAAGAGTCCACCAACACCATCTTCCATCAACATTGTTCACACCTTGGACCCTCCCTGCTCCCTTTTTTAAGGTCATTAAGTATGCCATTATACTCATAAAGTCTACTTTCCAAACTTGAGATTTGTTTGTTGAAAAATAACTGCACATAATGGGCTGTTTATGGATGGTAGTTTGCATGTACAGTGATACCTTTAAAAATATATTCCTGCTCAACTACCTCAGAGTTCCAAGGGCTAGTTTCCATGAATGTTTTCTAGGGACTATATATTTACTAAATATCTTTATGTTCTCAAATCTACTCATTCTTAATTTCTTTTTCTTTTCTTTTCTTTTTTTTTTTGCTACGCTTTGATCTAAAGTAGGGCTTCTCAATTTCAGCACTATTGATATTTGGGCTGGATAATTCCTTGTTGGGGGCTGTCATATGCATCCTAAGATGTTTAGCACATTTCAGGCCTCTGCAAACCAGAGAAGCCATAAGGAACGATTTCCCTGAGCCCCAGAGGTGTGTCCTCAAATGTCCCCTTGGGGGCAAAATCACCCACAGTTGAGAACCACTGATCTAGAGCTTTGGTGGAGGGACAGATTTTATTTTCCTCCCTCTACACACATTACAGGTGGCAGTGGGAAATCAAGAAACATTTCCTCCTCTGCCAAATTTTGAGGACTGTGCCAGTTTGAGAACGAATACTCTGAATTACTCTCAGATAGGACCGGGAGACATAGATTTTAGTTGCTGTTTTGTTTCTCTCTATTTCTGTGATTTTGGAAAAGAGTTTTGAACTCTGTAGACTTTGGATTCCTCATTAACAAATTAGAGTAGTGACGGAAGAGAGAGCCCTATGTTTGTGTAATGCAGTGATTTTATGATACCTATTTTATACATATATTTTAAGAATAAATGGTGATGATACATGCAAATAATATTTAAAGTTAAAGTGCCTGTGGAAATGTTCACACTACCTGTCACTCCTCATCTCTGCCAATCCGTTAACTTTTCATCCACCTAATTAGCCCAACTTAAAATTCATTCTTTCCAGAAGTACTTTTTCAATTAAGTTGACTTTAACCCCAAATTATGCAGGTCTTCCTTTGGAATTTTTTTTTTTCAGAGGAACCAGTTTGCAAGTCACTCAAGGAAATCAGTCTCATTACTTTGCAATCACACCTTGTCTGGAACCCCAAACAGAATTACATAACTTGAGCGCTCACTTAATCCACTAGATTTGGTTTCAAAAGACTTACACTTTTTCCAAAACAAAATCAATATTCAAAAGATGACTTCCCGCTTTTGCCTAAACTGTTCACAGGTTCTGAGAACAATTTCAAAGGAGAGAGTTCATAAGGTTTTGAGATAGACAACCTTGTGGGGTTGAATATATTGTCATGGAAAAAAAAAACACTTCGAAGGTGGATAATTATTATTTGAGTCTAGGTTTGGTTTAAGCAGTCAATACTGCAAATGTTTACATGTCATATGTGTTTGTATGAGATTATTTATCCTTTTGTCTATCTTGCTACAGTTACTTTTTGTGGCTCCTGGCCTCAATTGTCTTGCCTCTCTTGCTCTGCATGTTCTATTGTCTCAACCACAAACTGAGGTAAAATCTAACTCTGTCCTAAACTTGTGCTTTATCTTATGCAGTTCAATATACCCGACATAAAATGCACATCCTCTTGACCAGTCTCACATTAAATCTATCACCAAGAACCCCACATGAGTTTCTAATTCTGCCTGATGGTCTTCTTCTATTTCCATGGTTCCTGGATCCATATTTCTACCAACCTAGACTATTCTCTCTTTTCTTTTTCTCTTTTAAACTTCTACCACCTTCTTCCCCAACATCACTCTCAACTGATGACTTTGACTTCTGCCATATTGAAAAACAACAAAATAATCAGGAAAGAACTTTCACAGACCTCCATCACGTCTTGAGCCTACCCACCAGCAGCTGTGCCTCCTGTGTTCTTTCACTCTTTCTCTCATGCTCCTAGGTGAGCTACCCCTACTCCCATCCAGAGTAAATTTTTCTACTTGTGCACGAGCACCGACCTCCCCTTGTCCATCTAAAGGTGCTGCTCCAGGACACTTACCTTCTCCGTCAACATCATCCTTTCCATCTTTACTGGGTCATTCCCATTAGCACAGAAATATAACATTAAAAAATACCAGCCCTGGTCCTAGTTCCTCTTTCAGTGACCTTCTCCTATCTCTGTCACTCAGGTTAGCAAGACTTTTTGAAAGAGTACACTACACTCCTCCCATCTTCTATAACATACACCACAACACCAAAAATGCTCCTGCCAAAGGCATCAATTGACTCGCATGTGGCTACATGCATAGGAATTCTTCAGCTTTTATGTTTCTCAGTCAGCTGACAGAATGGGAAGTTATTTATTCATTCCTCCTCTTTGAAATACTTTCTTTATTCGATTTCTGGAGATTCTTCTTTTTTGATATTTCTCATTCTTCGTACTATGTTGCTCCTTCTCAGACTCTTTCATTTTTTTCCTTCTCTTTTTCCAGGCATTTCAATGGCAGAGCACCAGGGCTTACACTCCATCATCTTCTCTTCTATAGCTACACTTACTCCCTGGAGGATATTATCCAGTCTTATTTTGTGTGATACCATCTATATACTGATGACTCCCAAAAGTATATCAGCAGTCCAGACATCAGTTGTGAATGACAGACTTGTATATCTTGCTCTCCTTATACATTCTCTACTTGAATATCAAACAGGCTTTATAAACTCTGTAAATTCAAATCTGAACTCCTTATCTGCCCTATTAAACCAGCTCCACCTGTGGTTTGAACTAACCACGCTGATGGCAACTCGTTGTTTCCAATCATCCTGGTCAATATGCCTGGCTCCCTTGTCTCTCTCTCCTTGTTTAATCTGCAGGGAATCTTGTCAAATCTATTTTCAAGATATGTCCAGAATCTGGACTTCTCACCTCTTTCACTGCTACCACCTAGGCTTAAACAAAATCACCTTTCATCTGGAGTGTTCCAGCAACTTCACAGACGGGCTTCATAATTTTACTCTTGTTTTCTGATGGTCTGTTGTTAATACAGTATCCGGAGTGATCTCTTTTAGCATCTTGTTCAATAATGTTTCTCCTTGGCTCAACCAGTTTTATTTCCCCCTTAGAACAGACACACAAATCCTTGCAATGACTTGCAAAGACCTGAGTGATCTGCCTTTACCTCTGTTTCCTACTGACTTCATCTTCTACGGTGCCATTTACCCTCTGCAACTCAGAACACTGGCTTTCATGAGGTGCATCAAACATACCAGTAACACAACTGGCCTTGGACATCGCCTCATCTGTTTCCCTAATCTGGAATCTCTTTCTGTGATGTTTGCATGACTGACTTCTGCAACCCCTTCAGGTATTTTCCAAATGCCACCTCTTCACTAAGGACAAATCTTATCACTCTGTTTGAAACCATAGCCCCTGTCCCCCGCCCCACCCCCACCGCTTGTATTCCCAATGCTCAAATCTTTCCCTCTATTTTTGAAGTACTGATTATCTTCTCATTTACAACCTAAACATTATTATAATTTAGTTATTTATTTCTTATTGCCTCTTTTCCCCAAGATAATACGAGTTTCATGAAGACAGTGAGCTATTTATTTATTTTTTCTATTTTAGTCTTGATTTATCTCAAGGGCCTAGAGTTATACACAGCCCATAATGAGAGACCAGTAAATATTTTAAAAAGAAACAACAATTAAATTTCAACAAAGAGTTGCCACATAGATACAAATAATCCCTATATTTCAGTGAATTCAAGCTTGCTTGAGATCAGAGGATACATGTTTTTGCTCATAACTTTTAGGAGGACAATTAGTACTTATTTAAACATGCAGGAGGTGCTCAATAAATGCTTACCAGATGCTGAACATACAAATATAATATTTTCAAAACTCATTTTAGTGTGCAGTTGTCTATAAATACATCCTTTTGGGAACATTGTACAAATGAAGTAGACATGCACATGGCAAATTGATCTTGGATAATGTAATGTTTGTCTTTTTCTTTTACTGAGTGTCAATTATAACAATGGAAATGTCACTGTGACAATATGCACTATTGATAGAAAAAAAACAATGGTGCAAAAAGTTGGAAATTATAAACATTTTCTTGATAATTATTTGACAACTTTCTCAATGTAAGCAGTGATAACCAAATTACATTCATAAGCAAGTTGTGAAAATCAGGGAATTGATGAAACAAAGCTTGCTTATTCTTAGAAAAGCAGTAGAGAAATGAGCCACAACTGTGTCAAATTTGTATAATCCAAGCAATAAAAGAGGAAGCTGGGGCATGGGAAACTGTTCATATGCGTTGCTGATTGATCACACCCCAAGTGAGATAGAAGGCGAGAGGTAAATATTAGCTGAGAATCTGAGCAGATCAAATGCAAAATTTCTGAACTCCAGTGAAGATGGGCAGAAAGAGACACTTTGGGAACAGTCCTATTTTGAAGGCTTTTACTTTTCATTGAAAAAAAAACTTTAAAAAATATTACTCCCTTAACACATAAGCAATCCTTTCTTACCCTCCCCCTAATCTGTCTCTAGCCCCTCTCTCATAAAATCTGATGATGCACACATATGTATGTACACACACAACACACATATACATGTTTTATATTTAGGTAAGTCTATTATTTTATAGTATATACTTAGTTTTATTATAAACAGGTACATATGTTATACCTACAATAAATGGCCTGTATTAACTTAGATTTATTTTTTAATTCTATGTATTTGAGATCTGTATTTGTCATTTCCTATAAATGTATCTCATTCTAAATAATGGTTATGTCATTATAATGGTTACATAATATACAAGCTAATAATGGTTATATAATTACATCATAGATGTCATACATCACAACTTACTGATTATTCCATCATTGATATATATTTGAGTTGCTTCTAGCATGTAAATTTTTAGATATAACACCAGAGTGAATATTTTGTGCAAACATATTTGTGCATATATCAGTGTTTCTGTTGGATAGACTTTGGAAAAGCAGAACTGCCAGATCAAACAGATTGTAGACTTTATATCTGGTATTTGTTGCTAAATTGTCTTCCTAAATTTTTGACCACTTTATGTTACCACCAATGGCATTTGAGTTCCTATTTCCCCATTTCCTCACCAAGACTAGATATTATCCATTCTCCTAAATGTTTCCAATATGATGGTTAGGAAGGAACAACTTCTATTTATAGCTGGGTACTTTATTTTCTAATTGTTGGAATTAGATGAGTTTGTAGGACTTCTTTTTTTATATACCTGTAACTAGATGTTCACTTTTTCTTTACCATTTGCCACTTCTCTTTATTCTAGTCTTCCATTTGTTCCACTGTCTTCCCTAAGACAGGGAATCATTTAGGCTAAGGGAAAGTGAGAGAGCAAGAAGAAAATTAGTGCTTGTTCTACCTCCCTTGCTTCCACTTTCACAAGAAATAGAAGAACTTAATAACTAATGATCATTAGCTTTGGCTACAGAATATAATGACTTAGGCCCTTTTGGTTTGATTTAGTGCTGATGCCTAATTAGATGTTAATTTAATTGTTCTGGGGTGAAGACAGACCATTGTTTCTATTTTTCTTTCTTTTTTTTTTTTTTTTTTTGAGACAGAGTCTCACTCTGTCGCCCAAGCTGGAGGGCAGTGATATGCTCATGGCCACCGCAGCCTTGACCTGCTAAGCTCAGGTGATCCTTCTGCCTCAGTCTCCCAAGTAACTGGAACTACAGACACATGCCACCATGCCCGGCTAATGTTTTTGATTTATTGTAGAGATGAGGTCTTGCCAAGTTGCCCAGGCTGGTCTGGAACCCATGGGCTCAGGCAATCCTCTCACCTCGGCCTCCCAAAGTGCTGGGATTATAGGCATGAGCACCACGCCCGGCCAATCATCTCTATTTTTCTTATTTTCCACATGTTGGTTTTGAGAACTATTATTTTTGGGAAGTCCATGTATTTTCTGTCTTCTGCTCAAATCCTAACATATTCAACTTGTTAGAACCTAGGATTGGGAGGATTAACATAGACCTACCTACAGTAGACTCCCTGATAGTTGACCTGGGACTAGTTCAAGGTCTGTTTCAGGTTACCTCAGTTGGCTAGATTACCTAGTCTATATCACAGATTGTTTGCATTTACAATTTAAGCAGAAAGAAAACATAATAATTTTATTTGGAACTATCTCTCTTAATTCTTATATACATTCATATGCATTAATTGCATATGTACAGATTATAAAATCAAGTACTGTGTTTTGGGATCAGAATTAGGAGTTTCAGTTTCCACCACGGGACCATAAATACTTAAACAGGCAGAATAAACGATGAGATAAAAAATTCCCTTGTTATTAGTCACAACACAGCAAACATTGTCCTTCTCTTGAAAATAACTGCTCAGTATACCTTTCGGTTTTAAGCATATTCTGGTTATCTATTGCTACATAAGAGAGTATTCCAAAACTCCTGCTTAAAACAACTGCATTACTTTATTTTGGTCCTGAATCTGCCTTTTTGTCAAGGTTTGGTGGGGACAGCTCACATGCATTCCACATGATGTCAGCGGGTGTGAGTGTATCAATGGGAAGAAGGACCGACATCCGAAATGGAACCTTCACATGGCTGCAAGTTGTTGCTGGTTTTTGGATCCTCTCCATGTTGGCCTCTGTCCGGGGCTTTCTCATACCATACTAGTTGTATATAAGAACTGCCAGTTCTTAAGGTCTGGGCACAAACCCCAAACAGCATCATTTCTGCTGTACTGCATGTTCACATGGTCTCAGAGCCCAAGATGAAGGGGAAGGAACATACATCCACTTCTAGATTGGAAGATGCTCCAGCCAATTAGGGTCAAGTTTCTAAAATGTTGCACTAAACAAAATCCTTATTTATACATTTCTTTATCCATTCACATAAAATAAAACCTAGGTGTGTATTATAAAACTTTTCATCCCAAACATGATTTTTAGTATGTAAAAATAAGACCAGAGACAGGATAAGATACTTCCGTGAACATGGAAGGCACATAGATATTGTTATTAAAATTTATTTATACCTCAAAAAATAATGTTTACTTCCATTGAGTGTTCATAGCACATCTGAGTGAAAAGAAAATTCACTGGGTGCATTTTTTAGAAGCCATAACCCTCAGTGCATGCACTTAGTTATGATTTATTTTATTGATCTGTTAAAAGAATTCTAAGCTGATGAAGTGACATATTCCTGGTCAGTTAGACATCTTCTTAAAATAATGAGCAGGAGGTTTTATTAGTTACTTACATCTTGAATCATTTTTATTTATTCAAGGTGCATTAGGGAGATTTCAGCAAAAAATTTGGGTGGCAAATTTATCAAACAAATGTGAACATTAAAGAGTGTCAGTCTGAAAGCAGTTCATTCTACAAACCACTTATAATGGCATGCTTTTAGTCAAATTACAAAGCCTTAGTTGGTCCTGTACTTCTTTGACTTTTTTTATTAGTTGAACCTATGTGATAAATATCATAAAGTATAATATATATGTGAGTTAATATTGAAACTCACTCCATTCTTTCCCAAGAAATTCATCTCAGGAGCAGCTATATGTTTCTTGAGTTGTTTTAATATAACTGAGCAAATGTCACCTTTTTTTCTGGTGGCATGGTTCATTTTGAAAGTATGCTGAGTACCTATGAAATACAAGACTCTGAGGACAGTACTAAGGATTGCAAATGGCATTTTCAAGTAATTTCTAACTGCATTAGCACATTTTTTCTGGATTGTGAATTCAGTAAACATTTTTTAAAATTGATACTACTCATTCATTTAAGGGTCATTATTAAGTGAAATAAGAGTGACTTGACCACAAGCACTGGGATACCGAACACTAAATCTGATAAGCCAGACAACTAAGTGACCTACGGGTGCGAATGTCCACAGCATAGATACTCTGGACAAAGGGAGGATTCTCGTCCCAGGAAGGACAAAGCAGGATGGCACAAGATTTCATCATGTTACTCAGAACAGCATACAGTTTTAAATGTATGAATTGTTTCTTTCTGGAATTTTCCATTTAACATTATCAGATTGCAGTTAGTTAATCTTGAGTAACTGAAACCTTAGAAGGCAAAGATGTTTATAAGAGGGTACTATTGTATCTACCAAACGGGTAGATGTTTTGTATAAGAGAATGGTGTCATAAACTTTTCTATAGTATAACGAAACCGTATTAACATTAAGAAATCAATCCCCTCCCACACAAGAAATTCATCCCTTTGTTACTTTGATACCTTGACTCATTTATAGAAATGCTTTGGATTTTAGAAATTTATATTGTTTTGATAATCTAGATAATAACACTCACTTTTCTTCTTAACCTTTTTCTGTAGAATCTTTTCTGTAGAAAATCTTTTTTTTTTTTTTTTTAGGGTTCAATCTCCATAAATAACCTGGTATACCAAGCCAACTGATGAAATAATCATAATAATACACCCTCTTCCCTTTAGATACAATATTTGTGAACGGACCCCTGCCTATTGCCTTTTTTTCCCTCTTTTTTTTTTTTTTTTTTTTTTTAACATGATCACACACTAAAATTCAGTCTTCTGCTTGTGTAGTGTCAGCTGTAAATGGACACATGGACACATTCTGTAGCTCTCAGGGGCTAGAATGTTCCTAAGCAGATCATGGTGGTGGATAAAGATAACTGTTCTGGAGTCAGTGGCTTCTGTTTTAAACCTCATTCCACCGTGTATTCTGTTTACTAGTTGTGTGCTATCAAGTAAGTTACAACACCCCTCTGGTGCCCTTCTATAAAGTGAAGCTAACGAAGTGTGTTATGATGAGATTAAGTAGATAGTCGTTGTGGGAGCAACTGCCAGAGTGTGTATAGCAAGCACTAAGTGTAGGTTTCCTTTTCTTCTCCTTACTTTCCTAAAACATTTTTTATTTTCCCTTTTTATTACCTCTTAACTCTGAAACAACACCATTAACCAAATGTTTCTCTTTTTTTTTTGAGTCGGAGTCTCACTCTGCCACCCAGACTGGAGTGCAGGGGCCGCTCCCGGCCACCGCAGCCTCGACCCGGCTGGGCTCCGGCAATCCTTCAGCCTCAGCCTTCCGAGTAGCCGGAACTACAGGCGTGTGCTACCACGCCTGGCTAATTTTTTTGATTTATTGTAGAGATGAAGTCTTGCTGCCCAGGTGGGTCTCGAACCCGCGGACTCAGGCAATCCACTCATCTCAGCCTCCCAAAGGCGCGGGATTACAGGCTGAGCCACCGTTTCTTAACCACCAGTCTTTCTTTGGTCTTAGAGCTGCCTTTCAACTCATACAGTAGGAAGTGGATTTAAAAATAAGACTACACCTTTACAATATTTGTGGTTTTCTTCATAAGCGAAGCAAAGAAAATCACACGAGAGAAGGGCTATTTGCTTAGATCTATCTGATTCTAATGTGTATGTTTTTGCTGGGCACAGTGGCACGCTTGTAATCTCAGCACTTTGGGAGGCCGAGGTAAGGGGACTGCTTGAGCCCAGGTGTTCGAGATCAGCCTGCGCAGCATAGCAAAACCTAGTCTCTTCAGCAGATAAAAAAATAAGCTGGGCATGGTCGTGCATGCCTGTAGCCCCAGCAACTCTGGATGTCATGGTGCAAGGATTGTCTGATCTCAGGAGGTAAAGGCTGCAACAAACATTAATCTTTGTGATCATGCCACGGCACTCCAGCCTGGGTGACAGAGTGAAAGATTGGCTAAAAATAAAATAAAATAAAAAGCAACAGCAACAAAAAGCTTGTTTTCTGAACCATTAGCTTATACTACCTCTTAATAATTAAGGTTCTTAGAATCATTTTACTAATTCTCAATACCTGATATTGTGAAAACTGAGTGACAGGCTAGGCACGGGAGAACTTGACTTCTTTACCTAAAGTCATTTGACCTATGATGAAAAAGACAAAATTTCCCTGTAAGCAACAAAGCAAAAAAATAATTTTTTAAAACTATTTTTTGAATCACGTTTGTTTGATGCATCATATACATCAGTTACTGAATGCTCACCATGTGCCAGTATCTTTACTGACATTTTTTTCTGGGTTAAGATGATTATTAACTGACAAATAAAAATTGTATATACTGAATGCATAGTGTACAACATGACATTTTGATATATGGATACATTGTGGGATGATTAAATCAAGTTGATGAACATATGCATTGCTTCACATATTCATTTGTGTGCAGGCTGAGTGCTCTTAAACACCTCTTAGCAATTTTCAAGTATAAAATTCATTGTTATTATCCATAGTTACCATAATGTATTATAGATCCTTGAACATATTCTTCTTGTCTAACTGAAATTTTGCGTCTCTTGACCAACATCTTGCCAAACTCCCACCCTTACCTTCTGGTAACTGTCACTCTAACCTCTGCTTCTATGAATTTGACTTTTATAGATTGCACATATGAGTGAGACCATGAACCATTTGTGTGCCTATGATTGGCTTATTTCACTTAGCATGCTTCCTCCATACTCTGTGTTGTTTGCAGGGTCTTTTTATGCATTAGCTTCTTTGACTGGCATATAAGCCTTATGGGAGAATTATTATTATTATTATCATTATCATCATCATCATCATCATCATCATTATTTTATGGCTAGAAACTGTGGGATGAAACAAGTGACAGATATGACCTAAAAGCTTATAAGATACCGAGCAGATTTGTTAGGATAACCCAAGCCTGCTCCTTTCTGTAGCTTGATCTCATAATTCTCTTAAACCATCAAGGACAGAATTATATATGTCTTCCCCCCCTTTTTTACTAAGTGCTGTAATATTATTGAGTGCTTTAAAGAATTACTAAAGCCTCGCACCCCACTTAGAACACTAGGAGACTAGAACAGTAGGCTAACTGGGGAGCATTCAGCAATCTCTAGAAACATTTTTGATTGTCGTGTTGGGGACGGGGATGGATGGTCTTGGCATCTAGTAGGTGAAAGCAGGCCAGGGATGCTGGCCAACATTTCACAACGCACGGGACAGCTCCCACAAAAAAGGGTTACTTCATCCCAAATGTCAATAACACTGAGGTAGAGAAACTCTGCTCTAGAAAATAACAGTTTTCTTCAATTTCCCAATTCAATATTTTCAGCCTAATAAATATAACAGACTTTCCTGACAATAGGCCACAAAAATAATTTGGTTACTAGAAGTTTGTTTTTTTTTTTTTTTCTTTTTTGATGGGACAATAAAAGTTGAATCTTTATTTCACTAACTTTCACTGTTAGTGGCTATTTGTACATGCAAATAATTTCCATCAATTAACTTATAGGAAAACTAATTAAGAAATCATAAATTATAACTAAATCTTGATTACTAGGGAATCAATTCACCTATTTACCTTCTAATTATGTTTGCATATTTTTAAAAACATGTTTGATTAAGTAAGAATATAAGTACAACTTGGAATAGATAAGATTTTTATAGATATGGAAACTGAAAAGTTTCTGAGGTTCAGGCAGTATGATTTCTAATGTCTTATATAGTCATTAATTCATGTGCTTGCTCAAGAACATCGAAGTGAGAAGAAGGTATAACAAGACCTGACGTGATTTGGTTCTTTTCTGTAGTAATTGGTATTCTAATAAATTCAATTTATATTTTCTCCTTACCTTTTTATGGATGCAAAATACCCACACATTTGGTGACTTTCTAATCTGTCCTCCCTTTCCCCTAGTAAATTGGAAATAGGTATTGCAGAGACACTTGACATTTTAAAGCTAGGCTTTAGCTGCTGGGATAATGAAGAGGTCTGTTACTTACTGTCCCCTTACTAAGTGAAACATCCTGGAATATCTCTGCTTACACTGTATTATAAGTTAACGATGAGTATCTTTACAAAAGGAGTCAGATAGTTGTCTTTCAGAAGCACAGGAAGACAATTAGTACCAAAGTGGCATGAACTATTCCTTCACAGTGGTAAAGCAAAAAGCACAAGAACCACATAGAGTTTTTAATGGAAAACTTAAAAATAAATGTTTTATTTTAAAAGCAAACTGCTTATGTTACAAATAGACAGTGTATATTATGGCATATGTTTGTAGTCCAGGAAAATATGCAACATAGCTTTACTACAGAACATAATTCATTTAAAAATTAAGAGCCATCCTTTTCTAGAAGCTAAGGTCTATAAGCCACTTCTTATTATCAATGCTTAATTGTTTGTAATTTTGTCAAAGGATTCATGTTGTGTGTTTCTATTTTTGGTTAGAAAACCATTTATTTAATTTTTCTTTATGGTTAAAAATGACTATCTGTGCCCATCATTAAAACACTGCAAAGTAAAAGCTTGGATAGAATTTTTGTTACCGCTGCAACATCATTTAGTTAGGAAGTAGATTGTCCTCACCAAATATTCACTCTAAAGGTGAAAGAGACAAAACCAATCAAGGCCAAGAGATTTTCCCAAGACCTCATGGAAGTAACAACAGCAACACAGCTGTGATATTGATTTCTAAGAAATCTTCCTCGGCCACCTTTGTTCGTTATTTTGAGCAATATTTATAAAGTACAAAATGTATAAGATGTTTCATGATCCCAGAAGGTGGAGACTATGGTGAGCCATGATCGTGCTGCTGCACTCCAGTCTGGGCAACAGAGTGAGCCCTTGCCTTGACTCAGAAAAACAAAACAAAACAAGAACAGAATCCCCTGCTCTTCAGGAGCTATTAAGAGCGAAGAAGTTGGGATATCAAATAAGCTCCCTTTGGAACAAATGCTTTTTGAAAGTACACAGTATCCTGGTTGGAATAAAGGGGACTATCACAGACTTCCTACAAAAGCTGACCTATACAGTGAACTGAGAAAAGACTGAAACAGAGGAGCGGATGGGAGCTCCAGGTTGAGGGAGAGTGACAAGAGAGAAGAGAAATCATGACTGATTCAGGGAACTGTGAGTAGCTGAAGGCGAGTGAAGGGGGTTATGAGTGAGGCTGAGAGTTTTGCTGAGGATGTAATGATAAATGTCTAGTTCACCATCCTGCATCATTTGGACCTTATGTGGTGTCACTGTTGGAATGACATGTAGAAATTTTCATACTAGAAAGACAACTATCTGCATCGCAGAATGAATGCGTTGAGTGGCCTAAGAAAGCACATTTCTTCATAGATGTTGCCATAATTGAGTGCCTGCAGCTGATGGAAAAAGATGGTTCCATACACAGATGTCATGGGCTAGGGGGGATTTGAAAACTTTGGTGATTGGTTAAGTGTTGTTGTGGAAAAGTGAAGGGAAGAAAAGCACCTAGGCAATATAAATTGAAAACTGAATGGATAACGAAACCATCTTTTTAAAGGTAAAGAATAGAGAAAGTGGAATATATTCTGAGGAAAGTCTATTTAGTGATGTGAATGTGTACCTATGTTTTTGCCAAATGAGCTGCCTAGTAGAAACGTAAATAAAATAATCTGATCTATAGGTAAATAATCCGGGGAGGCGGGAGAGAGAGGAGAGAGAGGGAGAGACTGAGACTTGAGTCTAAACATAATTAATGAAGTGGTGAAATCAGATGACTTAACCTTGAGTGCCTGTTGTGTAATGATGGGGAAGAAGGAGGAGGAGACGTTTAAAAGTTTGGGAGTCTTCCTTTCTAACTATTTTTGTTGAATGTTTCTTCAAGAAGTGATGGGATTTCTGAAAGTACTTAAGTAGAATGAGGTGGGAAAGTAGGCATGAATTCAGCCCCAAGTTACCTTCACTGACAGTTCTGTATGTGCAGTTGTGCTAATGACCAAAATCAGCCGAAATAAAAGCCAGTTTTCCAGGATTAAAGAAAGGCAAAATTGTTGCCTACCAGATAGTTTGTCACAGAAAAAGGGTTCTCAAATTGCCAAGTGCTGTTTCCATTTGCTGCCTGCTGTCATTCTAACTTACCCCCTATCTATTGGAAATTTCCAGAAGGCATCCTAGCTGACTTCTGTAGTACTAATTGTAGAAAACTTGCTGAATTTCCTTCTTCTTTTAAAGGCTTTATATCCTCCCCTTCCCTGAATTAAAGATAAAATCTTGGTCTGAGTCAACATACTGACAGAAGTTTAAACACACATAGAGCATTAAAATGCAGTTAAAATATTTAAAAAAACAAAAGGGAAGACTAAATGTAAAATGTCCTATCTATATAAAGACTTAGAAGTGCATACAGTATCGTGGTTGTTGAGTCTGGGGTAGCATGTTTACGCACTTAAGCAATATTGCTTTTTCCTAAATATTTATTGATGGTGTGCATTAAAACCCACCTACTTAATTTTGGACAGTTAGGAACAACTACTGATTTCTGAGAACAGGTAGCCAGCTGCCAGCATCCAATGATGTCGATGACTTCACTGAGATTTAACAGTGCACTTGAGTACATAGGTCCTTATGCACAGAGCCTCTAGGATTCTATTTCTGCTCTCCTTTGAGCCTAGATGACAATCATGATAAATTGTATCATACTGTGAGGTGGTTTGTGATGAAAACACATTTTCACTAGGGACCATAACATAACCTCCAGACTCATGCTCTGATAAAACACTTAGAAGTGTGCAATTGTCTCTGCTTCCTTTCTCTCTCCTTTCTCTTTTGTCTTTGTTAAAAACAAAAATAAAACCAGTTAATCCTCCCACCCCAAGGGAAAAAAAAACAACTACAAAAACCAAAAATTGGAGAAGTAAAATGTGTATTAAAAACCATACTCTTTTTCTAGCTAGAGATTGGGGTTTCTATTATTTTGCCTATATCCGTATCTATACCTATCATCTATCTATATATCATTTATGTATCCATCTTCTATTTTCTTATTCAGTATTACAATAAAAAAGAGATAGTGGAAAATGAATAAATGGGGATTTGAAAATGAAAAAATGGGATAAGTTGTGGAGTAAGGAAAGATACAGATTTTTTTTTTTTAAGCTAGATGACAGCTCTGTCTTTGGAAGTAGAAAATTTTGCACTTATACAAAGATTTTCCTTGTAGATATGCCACAGAGATTAGCATTTTTTTTTTTTTTGAGTTGAAGTCTCACTCTGTCGCCCAGACTGGAGTGCAGTGGCCGCTCCTGGCCACCACAGCCTCGACCTGCCGGGCTTCGGCGATCCTTCCACCTCAGCCTTCCAAGTAGCCGGCATTACAGGCATGCGCTACCACGCCCGGCTGATTTTTTGATTTATTGTAGAGATGAGGTCTCGCTGCCCAGGCGGGTCTCGAACCCGCGGGCTCAGGCAATCCACTCACAGCCTCCCAAAGGCACGGGATAACAGGCTGAGCCACCGAACCTGGTGTGATTAGCATTTTGATAAGATTCTTTTCATCAGATTGCCTAATTTATTTTACGACTTGAAGATACATGCATTGTGGCATAAATTGGATCACCTTCTTGTTTGTAAATTAAGCCTGCTATCTGGTCAAAGTGAACAAAATTGGCTGACCTAAAGGGGAAATGCAATGTGTCTGTTTTCATTGTTAAAGCTCATGCTTTCATCATTTAAACTGTGTGGTATTCTTGTCTTCATTCTCCCCAGGGTCTATGGAAGATCTTAGCTGTTTACTTCTCTGAAATAACTTTGTGCCTCTGGAGCAAGGTTTAGAGAGCTCTAGAAACCTTGGAAAATCTCAAAATGCAGTTCAAGCAACTCCGTAGACTAGTAAGAGTCCCCAGGCCATCTCTCAAACTAAAGATTTCCCAGTCAAGCAGCCCTAAAGAGTCTTCAATAAGGCAACAAGAACACCCTGTGTGCCTTTAGAAGCAGGGATTATTCATGTTAACTGTTGTTCCCTTTCTCCTGCTTATTCACTCATGGATTCCCTTATCCTTCCAACAGGCACTTACTGTGAGTTTACTGTACTGCATGAGTACTGCAGGGATTATAAAGAAATAAAATACTCAGGTCTTGCTCTCTAGGAATTAAAATTCTAATTCTTTCCATCATTTTTTTTTTTTTTATACTAGATCCCAAACTTTTCTATCTTCAGAGGTTAGGTGACTCCAAGTTCCTAGTACCTGGACTAGGGGCATTTTTGTATGAGATTATGTTTAAAAGATGCTTCAATAATTGACTCACAACCCCAAATTATAAATATTAAAGAACTATAATGGATGAGGTGGAAAGGAAAAGGAAAAAAGGGACCGAAAATGAGAAAATGGCATAAAACATTTGTATATAAAAGTAAATTCTGGTTATGTGGTGATCGTGCCTCCTACAAATTTCATGTTGGGGCCTTAACCCTCAGTACCTCAGAATGTAACCATATATGAAGACAAGGTCTTTACAGAAATAATTAAGTTAAATGAGGTCTTTAGGGTCAGCTCTAATTCAATAAGATAGTATCCTTATAAGAAGAGGGAATTTGGACAGACACTCAGAGAGAAAAGGACGTGAAGACGCAGGGAGAAGATGACCATCTACAGGACAAGGAGAGAGGTCTTACCATAAGGAACCAACCCTGACAACACTCTGATTTTGAACTTCTGTCTCCAGAACTGTGAAATGAATCTCTTTTGTTTAAGCCACCCAGTCTATGGTACCTTAGTATCAGCAGCCATAGCTAACCAATACAGCATAAAACTTTGAAAGTCATTCAAAAGCATTACTAAGCAGATAATGTGTACATATCACTATAATAAATGTTGTATAGTAGAAATTAATTTATCTAAGCCCTAAGCTCCTTGGAATTCACTGCTCCAAGTAAAATCATGTATCAGTTACTTTAGAAACACACACACACACACACACACACACACACACACACAAGTCAAGTGGGGAATGGATTTTATGACTGGTAGATAGTAATATAAAAAAAATCACAATAAGTTTCATGATAATAATGACAATAGCAGTTGCCTACATTCAGTGCCTTCTCTGTACCATACACAGCCTTGAACATCATAATACCTTTCCTTACTAGGGTTTTTATTTCTCTAAATGAAAGAACTAATCTATATTGATGTCTATCTGTAACCAGTGTCAATCTATACCTCTATCTCTATCTCATCTTGAGGACTGGAAGTTCTGATAAGTTGTCTTTTGTCCAAACTCTCACAGCTAGAATTTTTAAACTTACACTTATCTGAGTTCCAACCTAAAGCTCTCATGGCTTAAGGGACATAGTACAGGCACTTGCTGTTCTTGTAAGGTGCAGTAGATTCTTTCAAAGGATTTTTCTGCTCCAAGAAAATCAACTCTGCTCCCCAGGTCTCATCAATGCTCCTGGGTAGACAGTGGATTTTAATGTTTACTGAGAGAACTGAAATTCATACTAGTTCATCAGGCTGGGATCTACCCTGGGACATTTTTTTAGGCCTAAATGCGTTACTATCGTCTAAGTACTTCTAAGTGTTTCAGATCATTAGGAAGTTACTCTTCTTTCTCCCCAAACTTACCTAGTCACTTGAAGAGGAGCTTACAATAGACCTTTCCTTACCGAACAGTTCTAAGACAGTAAGAAAGAATTGTTGCTAAGGTCTTTACAAGGTCACAGCCAAATATATAAAATAGACAGGAAGACCACATATAAATTTGCATAGAAATATGATTTGAATTTGCATTTAAATGCATTTTAATCTGCATAAAAATCTATTATTATGCCTGTAGAGAATAAATTTTATAATTGTTCTTCTTTAAAGCTGTCATTTATTTTTCATGCCTTGCCCACGCCCCACCTTGCTTCTAGTTCTTTCCATGATTTCTGCATTTTCAGGGATGCCTCCATTCTTGACCCAATCAAGATGTAATGGAAATGCTGGCACTTTTACACGAAGAGCACACACTGAGACAGCCTCCATTCCTTTTCCCTCATCAGGAAATTCACTGTATGTTCTTCCTTCCTCTTCCCGTCTAGTGTCTGATCTCCCAAGTGATTGCTGAATCCACCACTGTGGAAGAAACATTGCACCAGAGTTAAATGGACAAGGAAGACTTTATTCAAGAATATTGCAATAAGGGAGAGAAATTGAACTCCACTCCCTTGAAAAGAAAGGTGGGAGAGTGGAAAAATACTGAAGGACGTGACTGGGGATGTTGTCAGTGGCATTAGGCCACCTGTGTTTGCTAACTGGTGCTGGTGGAAGTTAGGTTCCTAGCCTCCCACGGTGATTGGAAGATAGGGGCTCTTTCTTGATGATAACATTTCAAAGTGATAGCTCCCAGGTCCTTGAGGAAGACATTCCATGGTTGTAAAGCTAGCAAGAGGTTGGGAGAGAAGATTCATGTCTCAAAGAGGCAGAGAAATCATTTCCAGTTACGTGTTTTTCTCGAGTAAAGTAAAGCTTTTCCATGTAAAGGGAAGTCAGGGGCCTGGAGTCAGGAAGACATCTGATTAAAGTCGAATTTAACTGAAGGAAATGTTAAGGCTGTCTTAGTCACTGTAGACAGAAATATAGTCAATTTATAATTATATATGCTACCATCCAGCCTCCTTTCCATATCAGACACCTTTTTTTTTTTTTAGCACTGCTAGCATGTAGAACTTTCTTGGTTTATTCTACCAGTGTGGATGGAGGGAAAAGCATGGGGCTACATCAGGAAGGTATGGGGCTCTAAGCAAGTAACTACTCTTCCATAAACAGAAGGTTACTTTATGAGAGTACCCCACCTATCCACCAGCTGTAATCAAGAGGGGTTCTTCATTTTAGACATTTAAGAGGGCCATTGATTCTGTCTTCTTTTTAAATTCTTCATAATTTTTAATGATTGTCATAGATTTCAACGAGCACTAATTCCCCGTTCTGTAGAAAGTAAGGATTTTGATGTTAACACAACAGCCCTGTGAGTAGGGTATAAATTTCACTCACAAGTGAAATGGCAAGACATGTAGTGATTTTACAGTCATCCAGATAGTGACATTTTGGGGGAAGTGAGATATTTTGTAGTTTAGCTCTACCACCTACTAACTTTGCGAACTTGGACAAGTTACTTAACTTCTCTGTGGTTAATTATTCTCATCTTTATAATGGGAATTAAAATCATATAATACCACAGAGTGATTGGAAAAATTTTGTGAGAAAATTATCTATGTAGGGCCTGCAAAAGCCTTCTGAGCATAGAGGCATCATTTGAAAAACATTAACAATTAGGATTTACTGGATCAATATGAGTTCTGCTTGATTCTGAAACTTATGCTTTAAGATGTCACAATGTCATCTGTGTTACTGTAACCTTATCAGTCTGAGTGTTGGACTTAAAATTTTCTGTTAAACATAGAATTCCAGGAGCAGAAGGGGTCACATGATGCTTATAGATGTCACCTGTTCTTTCCCAACTCTATTTTTCATATACATTTTTAATATCAAATTGTTGCAGAATCTAAAGATTTGGTGTCTATTCTGCTGATATTAAAATAATATATTCAGCTACCTGACACTTGATTGTTCCTTGCTCTATGATGTTTTTAAGAACAAGAAAAAAATAAATACTATTTCTGTTACCCAATGTATTGTTCTCTTTTTCAAAAATTTTCTTTAAGTTTTTCTTTGGAATTTTTTTCTTGTACAATAGTGCATTCACAATTTCAGTATTTATATTTGTTTGCTCATAACTTCAGGAAAAAATGTCAAGGCCATATGCAAAACAAATAAAGAGTCATTTATCACATACCATGGACCACTGCCGACCCCTCAGGGTTTCTTTGTTCTTGACTTCTAGGACTTCCTCTTTTGTTCACTAGCCTTCTATCTTTGTCACTCCTATGGCTTCTCCTTTATAGAAGGAGAGGACATTATTTCTTTATTATTTTGTATTCTACTTATTTTTGGAAAGTCACACATTGATTTGTTATTCTGTATATACAAGTGGTTTGTAAATATAACTTACTTTCTGAATTCATAATTCTTATTCACACCCACAAAGTATAAGATTGACAGCGTGTTTCTCCATCCTTGGTCATCTGGACATTGTGGTGCCTGTTTCTAACTGTGAAGATATCCAATAATCAAAACTAGATTGTATTCCCTGGATAACTTGAACAGTATATCAATTCTATTACCTCTCTCCTCAAAAAGTGTCTCCTTTAGATTGCAATCTTTCAGGGGAATAGAATTTCTAAGATATCTGCTAATACAAGCAGTTCAAAATATCTAAAAGAAAATAGATTTCGATCTCAATTGGTGGAATAATTCTGAAGTGTTTTGTTTGTGTTTGAATATGTGGTACTGTTAATTTCTCTTTGTGAAAGGAAACTAAAACTTAAATGGGGTTATCAGAGGCTAAATGCTGTCACTCAGTGTCAGTGTTGATATTTTGGGCATTGTTCCAGCGGATCATAATCTGAGAGATAATGACTCTAGTTCCGTTTTTCCCAGCTGTTCTTACTAGTGGGAACAGCTGCCATTGTTACACTTGTAAACTCTATGCTTGGCAGAACTTGTGATAGAGGCTGAAAATGCATTTTTGTTTTCGAGTTTCTTTTCCTGCATGACAAAGTTACATTCAGATTTAAAACAGGAGCAACACAATGTTGTTTGGATGACAATATCAACACCTAGGAGGAATTGGAGGAATTCAATTGCGCTGAGCATGCATCACCTTGGATTTTGCCTTTATCCTGGTTGAAGGAATTATGTGTGATATACTTACTTGAATCATCTTGTCTTACATAAAAAAAGAAAAAAGAAAAAAACCTCAAGGACAAATGTAGATGACTGTGCCCGCAGTCTGTCATGTTGTGAGATATAAGATTAACTGAGTTAGAAATTTCTGCTACTTTTTTTGTGGTTGATGATTCCTCATCAGGAATTCACCTTCTCTCACCTGAGTCCCTCTGTGCCCAATGCCAAAATTGGAAGACAGCTGGACCTGATTAGAGGTGCATACAAAAAAGCCTTTCTCTGTGTGGAACCTGTCTACAGTACAGGGGTTGAACCGGCAACTTTGGCCTCATTAACATGGTGCTCTACTAACTGGCTTTTGAAAGCATTAATATTCAACATGAAATGATTTCTCTGAATGACCAAAAATACAAGAAAATTAATTTGAATCAAAGTGTCTTTTTTTTTACCGGAGTAATACTGTATCCAAAGATTTTCAAATTTCCTGTATCATAAATCATAAAATGATACTAGATGCCTCAACAGATGTCAGATATATGTCAGGGATATCATGCCTGGTATGTCAGGAATATCACGCCAGATGTGTCAGGAATATCATGTCATAGACTATCTTACCACAGGTTTTGAAAATTATTATTATTTTAAAAATAAACAATTTGGCAGGAACGATGATGTGTTTTAAGGCTTTGGTTTAGCTGACTTTGAAAATACTTCAGTCTTACATTTAACAAGACTACTTTTAAAGAGCAGAATCTTGAATGGAAATTTGATAAAAAGAAAAATGTTCTAAATTCAAAAAATATGGACATCTGCCAGAGATTTTCTTAAGTTCTCTTCTCTTTTTGCTTTCTTTCTTGGACTTTCAGCCTCAAAATAACACTCAAAATCCAGTTTTGGAATCCTTTCTAAATGCCAATCTTTTATCCACTCACTGGTGCAATTTTCAATTTGCACACATTCTTCATTTCATAGAATTGCAAATATCTCCTATCAACTATATTATTTCTTAAAGTGGCTTTGACTTTTGACTTTTCTGTTTCTACTGGTGCAGTTTCTTTTGCGCAATTACTCAAGTTTTATATCTAGGTCATGATTACTTGTCAGCTTCTTTCATAAGACTGTATGCTCCCTAAATACTGGACTTGTCATCTTTTCTTCTCTGTTGCTTGATGCAACTCTTGCCACACTGTAGTTGTTGAATCAACATTTTTGAAATATTTGAATATATATATATATATTAACCTTTCCTTGCTCTGGTACTCTTCATGTGATTATAGAAATTGAATAGATAATCAAAGAGTCTGAATGCCAAATCAGAAGTTATAAAAATGTATAAAATAAAAAGTGTCTTCTTCATCCTTTTTTCTTTTTTTTTCTGAGTAGGAGTCTCACTCTGTTGCCCAGGCTCAAGGCTACCACAGCCTCTGCCTGCTGGGCTCAGGCGATCCTTCTGCCTCAGTCTTCCAGGTAGTCGGAATCACATGAGCATGCCATCATGCCTGGCTATTTTTTGATTTATTGTAGAGAGGAGGTCTTGTTATGTTGCCCAGGCTGGTCTCAAACTCCTGGACTCAAGCAATACTGTTGTTTCTGCCTCCCAGAGTGCTGGGATTGCAGGCGTGAGCCACCGCACCTGGCATCTTCATTCTCATCCCCTTATCTGCACAGCCCTCCTCCCGTTCCTTTAACTACTATGGTCACTGGTTTCTTTTTTTTTTTATAATCAATATTTTTTATTATGATATTGTGAGGTACAGTTAAAGGTTAGGTATACAAATACGTTTCGTTCAGGCACCCTTGTTGATAAGAGATGTTTCCCCGTCCCCAGACAGATATTTATTACCGTTAATCCCATCTTCCCCCCTCCATAGTTTCCCACTACTGTCAGTCATTTTCTGATAGTATTACATTGGATGTTCAAGGCCCACTATATGAGTGAGAACATGTGATACTTGGATCTTTGTTTCTGTGAGAGGTCACTCAGTATTATAGACTCTAGTTCCATCCAGGTTGCTGCGAAGTTCATGATTTTGTTCTTTTTTATGGCTGCATAGTATTCCATCGTGTATATGTTCCACATTTTTTTAATCCAGTCCTCTTTTGATGGGCAGCATGGTTGCTTTCAGGTTCTTGCTATTGTGAACAACGCTGCGATAAACATACTACGTGTGCAGGTATCTTTTTTATAGAGTGATTTGAGTTCTTCAGGGTATATTCCCAATAGGGGGATTGCAGGGTCATATGGAAGGTTGATATTTAGAGCTTTTAGGAATATCTCTGCTTTCCACAGAGGTGGCACCAGTTTGAACTCCCACCAACAGCTTTCTTTACACCAATAATAAACAAACAGAAACCCAAATAAAAACCACAATTCCATTCACAATAGCCACACGAAAAAGTCACTGGTTTCTTATGCGTCCTTTCAGGGTTTCACTTTGCATGTGCAAATATATACAGATATATCCTCATTTTCTTTTTTATTCATAGATAAGATGTGTGTAGCATGCCACACAAATTACTCTACATCTTAATCATTATTTGATGAATCTCAGAAGGAAATCTTTCCATATTTGAATACAATTCTTTTTTTTTTTTTTTTTTGAGTTGAAGTCTCACTCTGTCGCCCAGACTGGAGTGCAGTGGTTGCTCCTGGCCACCGCAGCCTCGACCTTCTGGGCTCCGGCGAACCTTCCACCTCAGACTTCCGAGTAGCTGGAACTACAGGCGCCCGCTACCACGCCCGGCTGATTTTTTTGATTTATTGTTAGAGATGAGGTCTCGCCAAGTTTCCCAGGCAGGTCTCGAACCCGCGGGCTCAGGCAATCCACTCACCTCAGTCTCCCAAGGCGAGGAATTACAGGCTGAGCCACCGAGCCCTGCTTGAATACAATTCCTTTATTCCTTTTCTTTAAACTGTACCACATTTCATTGAAAGGAGCTGCCATCACTTAATCATTTGAGATTTTAGCTTCTGATGGACATAAAAGGTGCTGAAGTAAAGAATCTTATATTATTTCACATTTATGCAGGTAAATTCTCAGAATGTAATTGCTGGGTCCAACTTAATAGTGGTGAAGTTGTCAAATCTTCCTCTAAAAGGATGGCACTAATTTATCCTAATTTATCCTATTTCTCTCTAGCCTCATGACAGGGTATCTTCATTTGCATTGCTATAACAAAATGTCTGAGACTGGACAGTTTATAAAGAACAGAACTTTATTTGTCACAGTTTTAGAGGACGTGAAGTCCAAGATCAAGCCACCAGCAGGTCTGGTGTCTGATGAGGGCTTGCTCCATCAATGATATATTCTTGTGGCAGCATCCTCACGTGACAGAAGAGCATGTCAGGGCAAACTCTCTCAGTTGCAGCATTTTATAGGGGCACCTAATCCATTCACAAAGTGAGAGGCCTACGACTCAATCACTTCCCAAAGACTCCACCTGTTTTAGTGTTGCACTGGGGATCAAGTGAATTTTGGAGGGGTCAACATCATTCCACTAACTAACTCACGTCAGTTATCCAGATATATATATTCTTAAATATCTGGAGCAAAAGTGTATAAGAATGCAACTTTGGTTTGCATTTCACTCATTATATGTAAAGCTGAACATCTTTCCAAATGTTTAAGAATCATTTATGTTTTCTTTCTTTTAAATTGTCTGTTCATACCCTTTCCTTTGGGTTGTGGCTTGTTTTCTTATTAATTTACTTATCCAGCTGGGCGCGGTGGCTCAGCCTGTAATCCCATGCTTTGGGAGGCTGAGGTGAGTGGATTGCCTGAGCCCATGGGTTCAAGACCTGCCTGGGCAACTTGGCGAGACCTCATCTCTACAATAAGTCAAAAAATCAGCCGGGTGTTGTAGCGCGCGCCTGTAGTTCCAGCCACTTGGAAGGCTGAGGTGGAAGGATCGCCGGAGTCCAGCAGGTCGAGGCTGCCATGGCCAGGAGTGGCCACTGCACTCCAGTCTGGGCAACAGAGTGAGACTCCAACTCAAAAAAAAAGAAAAAAAATTTACTTTTCCAACCTTGGCCCTTTGGTAATTTGGAACATTCCCATTCTCCCTTTCCCAGGTTCCTGACAGTTAGTTGCAGTTAGCTTGACTTTGTTTTAAGTGAACTTTCTTCTATTCTATTCTATTCTATTCTATTCTATTCTATTCTATTCTATTCTATTCTATTCTATTCTATTCTATTCTATTCTATTCTATTCTATTCTATTCTGAATCAAGGGGTACATGTGCAAGTTTGTTACATAGGTATATTGCATGATGGTGATGTTTAGGCTTCAACTGAGACTATCACCCTGGTGGAGGGCATGGTATTCAGAAAGTCATTTTCCACTCTTACCCTCCTTTCTTAATGAGTCCCTCCCATCTTGAGGAGTCCCCAGTGTTTGTTGTTCCCATCCTTATGCCTGTGTGTATTCAGTGTATTTATTTCCCACTATATGAGAATATGTGGTGTTCGGTTTTATGTTTTCTGTTTCTGTGATAATTTGCTTATGATGATGGTCTCCAGTTGCATCCATGTTGCTGTAAAGGACATAATTTTGTTATTTTTATGACTGCATAGTATTCCATTCCACATTTTCTTTATGTAGTCCACCATTGGTGGGCGCCTAAGTTGAGTCCATGTTTTTGCTATTGTGGATAGTACAACAATAAACACACAAGTGCAGGTGATTTTTTTGGTAGAGTGTTTTATACTCTTTTGGGTATATACTCAATAGTGAGATTGCTGAGTTAAAATGGTAAATCTATTTTTACTTATTTGAGAAATTTCCAAACTGATTTCTACAAGGTTTGAATGAGCTTACATTTTCACCAGCAGTTTAGGAAGTTTCTCTTTCCTCTACATCCTCATCAATGTGTTTTGTTTTTTGACTTTTAAATAAAAGCCATCCTGATGACTGTGAGACAGTATCTTATAGTGGTTTTGATTTGTACTTCTCGGATAATAATGATGTTGAACAGGTTTTTTTTTTTATTATAAAGAAGTAGGGCACAATTCAGGGTTAGGAATACAAATGTTGATTATGCAGGTACCCTTGTTGATGAGGTATGCCCCTTCCTCCCCTAGCAGTTTCCCTCAACTCCCAATCTCTTTCTTATAGTATTATAATTGTTCAAGGTCTGCTTATGAGTGAGAACATATGGTACTCTGTTTTTTGTAGAAGATATAGGAGCAACCAACAGACACATGAAAAAGTGCTCAGCCTCACTCATCATCAGAGAAATGCAAATCAAAACACATTGCAAAACTACCTAACCCCAGTAAGAATGATCATCATTAACAAAACAAACAACAACAGATGCTGGTGAGTATGCGGAGAAAAAAGAATGCTTCTACACTGCTGGTGGGAATGCAAACTAGTGCAACCTTTCTGGAAGACAGTGTTGTGATTTCTGAAAGAACTAGAAATTGACCTTCTATATGACCAAGCAATTCCCTTATTGGGAATATATCTGGAGGAACTCACATCATTCTACAAAAAATATACCTGCACACATATGTTTGTTGCAGCTCTATTCACAATAGCAAAAACATGGAACCAACCATGTTGCCCATGGAAGCTGGACTGGATTAAAAAAATGTGGTACGCATACACAAAGGAATATTATGCATCCACAAACAAGGACAAACATATGGACTTTGCAGCAACTGGGATGGATTTGGAGTTGATCATACTTAGTGATATATCACAGTTTTTAAAAAATATATATGTTTGTTGACTGGTTGTGTGTCTTCTTTATAGACGTGTCTAATCATTTTCTTTGCCCACCTTTTAATGATGTTTATTTAATGTTATTTATTTCCTGTCAGTTCCTTTTATTATTATTTATAGATTCCGGATGTTAGTCCCTGTTGGATGAATAGTTTGAAAATATTTTCTTCTGTAGGTTGTCTGTTAACTCTGTTGATGGTTTCCTTTGCTGTTCAGAGGTTCTTTCTTTTGACCAAGTCTCACTAGTCAGTTTTGGTTTTTGCTGCTTTTATTTTTGAGGTCTGGACTTCAAATGAATTCATGCCTAGAGAGAACTATACCCAGAAGAGTGTCTTCTAAGCTTTCTTCTAGAATTTTAATAGTTTGGGGCCTTATAGTTAGATAGTTAATCCATCTTAAGTTGTTTTTGTATATGATTTACATGGTTTAGATTTTCATGTGGTCAAATTATTTAAACTATTCATTTATGGCTTTTGAGTCTTAATTAAAAAGACTTTTCCTTTTCAATAATATGAAAATATTTAGTCATGTTTTCTTCTAGTAGTTTCATGCCTTAGTTTTTTTACTTATAAATCTTTGATCATTGGATGTATATCATGGTGTACAGTGTGGCATATGGTTTTAACTGTATACTATTTCCAAATGTCTACTTAGTTATTCTTATTATTTTAGTAGTCTCTTTTTTCCTATTGATTGACTATTTTATTTTGTTTTATTTTTTATTTTAGATTTAAGGGATACAAGTGCATATACATTACCTGGGCACATTGTTTAATGGTCACGCCATTACCCAGATGATAGTGAACACTGTACGCAGTAGGTAACTTCTGAACCCTATCCCCGCTTACTGACTCTACCCTTTAGTGTCCTTACTGATTTTAAAAGACAGAAGCAGCCTTTGCCTCATGCTTCTAAAATTGGGATTTTTCTAGATTTTCTAGGTTCTGAATTATGCTAGATGGTCTATTTATGCATCAATAGAGGCTTTTATTTTTGCTGTCTTATATTTTAATATCCAGTAGGGCCAGTGATTCTTCTTGGTTCTACTTTTTCAAATATTTCTTCACTTTCTCCATGTTAATGTTATAACAATTCAACATAACACGATTTAGGTATTTTATTAGGTATATGTCAAATAAGCAAATAAACTCTTAGAAAGTTAGCTTCTTATGGTGCTCTCTCCAAGAGCACACTATGTCTTTCCTTTTGTTCAATTCTTAATATTTGTTTTTCAGTGGTGCTTTAAAGTTATTTTCATATAGAACTTGTGGAAGTCTTATTAAATTTATTACTAGATGCTTTATGACTATAATTTTTTAGTATAGGACTTTGCCTTTCATTATATTTGCTAACTGACTATTGTTTGTGTTTATAAAAAGAATTGGTTTTTTATACAATCTTGTTTTCGGCAATCTTTATAATATATATATATATATATATATATTTTTTATTTTTTTTTTTTTTTTTTTTTTTGAGTTGGAGTCTCACTCTGTCGCCCAGACTGGAGTGCAGTGGCCGCTTCCAGCCACTGCAGCCTCAACCTGCTGGGCTCTGGCTATCCTTCCACCTCAGCCTTCCGAGTAGCCAGAATTACAGGCATGCGCTACCACGCCCAGCTGATTTTTTGATTTATTGTAGAGATGAGGTTTCGCTGCCCTGGCGGGTCTCGAACCCGTGGGCTCAGGCAATTCACTCACCTCAGCCTCCCAAAGGCATGAGATTACAGGCTGAGCCACCGAGCCCGGCTTCTTTATAAATATTGTTTGCAGTATTTTTCATTATTTTTTGTGAGATTTAGTCTATATCAAATTAGATAAATTTGATAGGTTTACTTCTTTCCTTTGGATTTTTATAACTGTAATCTTTTTAATTTATTTTGTTTTTGACTAGTTCTACATTTACAACATTAAATGATGAATGTTATAGTAGTTATGATTGCTTTGTTTCTGACTTTAGTGGGATTATTTCTGCTTTCTGATTCAAGTATTTTGCTTACATTAGAGCTTAGACCTCTCCCTCTGTGTATATAAATATATATGAGTGTATTGGTGTGATATGTGTGTGTATCTACATCTATATCTATATACGTTTTAACATCTACATAGTTCAACTTAATATTTGGGTCATCTGTGTAATAGACACACAAAAAGATTAGAGAAGCATGAGATTTATTGTGAGAAATGCTTACGTAGAATCAAAGATGAGCAGCAGAGTTGGTAGACCTGAATACTTAATTGCAGGCCAGTCTCAGACTCTGGTGCTGTTCTTAGAAAGTTTGGTAATGGTGATGAAAGTTCCTGAGCCAAAGTTTCTCACCACAGTAATCTTTGGACCTGGAGGAATGTGTTTCTTTCTTATCCTTTCTGTGATCACCCACTGCCTGAGATAAGCCTGAAGGAAGTGCAGTCTCAGTATATAGGTAGAGACCAGAAGGGGTGTTGGCTGGTGCTGCCAGTTGGCTGTGCTATATTCCCCGCAGAAAACTCTTGAATCCGAGCTGAGAACTGAATTTCTATGGTTTCCATAATATTATATTTTTAGTTAACTACTAACTTCTGTTTATTTTTTTGCTCATTCATTCATTCATTCATTCATTTATTGACAGGATCTCTCATTGTGTTGCCTAGGCTAGAGTGCAGTGGTGAGACTCTGACCTCCTGGGCTCAAGTTATCCTTCCATCTCAGTCTATTGAGTGACTGGGACTATGGTCACATGCCATCATGCCTGGATAGTTTTTGTAGAGACAAGTTATCACTATGTTGCCCAGGCTGGAAAATTCTGTTTAATTTTTATGTAGATCATTTGCATTTCTGCTCTTAAGGCATGTTAAAATTTTCCCAAGTGAAGGATGGACGTCTACAGTCTTTTGTGTTCTAGGTAACCCTCATGTTAATATTTGACATACACATTGGTGGGTATGTTTCCATCCTAGAATGCATACTTAGAATATCAAACCAGGGGTAGTTACTTGTAATAGAAACTTTTGTACCAAAGATATGGAATTTAGGAGAGTTATTTATTAGGGTTTCTTCAGGACCTTAGGTTAGAAAAGAAGGAGAAAAAGAACCAAAAAAATTGAGCTGGAGTATGGTAGCACCACAAATCTTGGAAAATCTGAGACCCAGCTTGTGATAGCAGAAACAACATGAACTTTAGTGTTAGATAAATCTAGGTCTCAAATCTGGTCATTACCACAAACTATTTAACATTCTGAGCCTAAGATACACTTTCAGGGGAAACAGGTAGAAAACAATTCCTGCATTCCTTACACTATGTGTGGTCATGTGACTAATTCTTTCGAGTGCAATGGAAATGGAAAAATTTGTCTAGGCCTGTTCATAAAAGTGAGTACTTTTATGAAAACCTTCCCAGTACTCTTTCATAAGCAAGAAATGAACACTCATTATGTTTGAGTCATACAAGTACTGAATCTATTTATTACTTAGAATACTAACATGTGATCTAGTGAAAATTCAATGCTAATACATAAAGAATATTTAGTTCACAGTAGATGCCTGATAAATATTAATTCCTAGCCGGGTTCGGTGGCTCAGCCTGTAATTCCGCGCCTTTGGGAAGCTGAGGTGAGTGGATTGCCTGAGCCCGTGAGTTCGAGACCCGCCTGGGCAGGAGAGACCTCATCTCTACAATAAATTAAAAAAAAAAATTAGCCGGGCGTGGTAGCATGCACCTGTAGTTCCAGCTACTTGGAAGGCTGAGGCGGAAGGATCGCCAGAGCCCAGCAGGTCGAGGCTGCGGTGGCTGGGAGCGGCCACTGCACTCCAGTCTGGGCGACAGAGTGAGACTCCAACTCAAAAAATAAAAAATAAAAAACAAAAACAACAACAACAAAAACAACAAAATATTAATTCCTGCACTCATTGGTGACATAGCTACCAGGTACTTAAAAATGCATAGGTTTTAAATAATATGCATAAAATGTAAATAATCTGAATTCAGGCTATTTTCAAGATTTATAGCAATTATAATACAATTTGTATTAATTTGTTATTTTATAGCACATCCCTGCCTGTAGAAAAATAGGAGTACAGGCTGTAGAGCCGGTGTATTTTCTACGGCTTGTTTGTATGTGAGAGGATCATTACTCATGTATGTAGAACTTAAAGGAAACCCATATGCCACACATATGGATTCTCCTACAATAACTATGTAGAAATAACTGAGTGTGGGGGCTCATACCTATAATCCCAACACTTTGGGAGGTGGAGGCGA
This sequence comes from Carlito syrichta, assembly GCF_000164805.1. Taxonomy (NCBI): domain Eukaryota; kingdom Metazoa; phylum Chordata; class Mammalia; order Primates; family Tarsiidae; genus Carlito; species Carlito syrichta. The sequence continues at coordinate 579,693 of NW_007256091.1, forward strand.
GAGGATTGTCTGAGCCCCAGGGTTCGAGACCAGCCTGGACAACATGGCAAGACCTGGTCTCTACAATAATTAAAATAATTAGCCAGGCATGGTGGCATGTGCCTGTGGTTCTAGCTACTTGGAAGGCTAGGGTAGAAGGATTGCCTGAGGCCATGGCTGTGGTGGCCGTGAGACCATGCCACTGCACTACAGCCTGGGTAACAGAGTGAGATTTTGACTCAAAAATAAATAAATAAATATATGTAGAAATAATAATTTGTAGCTGATCTTTTACTGAGAGAGTTCTGGAGAAAAGCTATGACATGCAGTTTTTGGCACTGGAAAATATCCAAACAGTAGCAAATTCAGCAACATGAAAAGCAATATTTTTTTGAATAATTTTGATTTATCAGTCACTGTTTTAGGGATGTAAGTCTTACATGACACACACAAAAGACGTAGAGTAATTTCACATTTTAAATATTAAGAGATGAAAACAAAGATTTTCAAAACCTGCATGCCTACCATAAGTCTGTTTATAATGCTTGCTTGAACTGAGATACTAACTCCATCTCTATGGGACTGAAGACATGCATAACTACACAAAAAAACAGAATGGCATTCTTGGTAGGCCTGACAGAAAGCATTTTACACGTAATCTCATCTGAGGTTCACATTCGTGCTTTGAAACAGACATTTCCCACCATTTATAGATGGTGTAACTGAGGTTCAATAGTAATTATAGGTAAATAATAAACATAGGCAATGCACCTAAGAGTGAAAAGTTATGCCTGGGTTTCATTATAAATCTGACTGTGCCCAAACCCACCCTCTCTCTAACAGATAACACGAATTTATCTGGGCTCATCTGTGTAGGTTTGAGTGTATTGTCCACCTAAATGAGGTTTACCATTTGAAAACCCGAACTTTCGATGATTTGTTTGTAAGGCAGCTTTTCTAAATCCAACCTCATCTTCCGATAGGTTGGGGTTATGCATAGCTCTTGTGGTGTCACATGGGTGGAACAGTGTTCTCAGCAAGGAATACCAAAGCACATTTTTCCGCATTTCCAGGAAAAGATAGTCCTTTTCCAGTTTGTGTGTCACTGTTCACACATTTGCTGTTTTTGGCAAAGGCATGGAAGAGGCCTGCTTTTTCCAAAGTATTATTTTTGTTTTACCAGCATTCATTACTTCCAAAGAAGTGCTCACTTGGCTAGATATAAAGACATTACTAATGTTTTAAATAAGAACCACTAAACTGATTTCTGACACTGTCATTTACTAATTGGGGATTTTTTGGTTAAATTGCATATTCTCTGATCTCTAGTTTTCACATATAACAAATGTGGTATCAATACCTATCTCATAGTATTGTGTCAGCTCAATAAGATATATTTTTAGAAGTGTCTTGAAATCTAAAAACGGCCATGCTAATATTCACTAGTATTTTTCCCACTAAAAAGTAATCATTTCAATGCTAAAGTTATTTTTTTTTAAGATGAACAACTATAGTTTATTTACAAAGAAAATTAGAGAGAGAGAAAGAGGAAATTCACCTCCCCAAAGTAAAGCAGGGGGCCAAAGCCAGGAAACATGGCCTGGCCCTAGCTCAAAGAGCACACGGCCACACCATAGCTTAGCAAGGCAATGGCCACAAATGTTTTTAAGACCATCTGAGTAACTGCTAGCAGTACTGGATATTTACTAATTTATTTTTCATATGGCTCAAATTATAGCACAGTACGCTTCCGCTATTTTTTTACTGGATAGAAAGGGGTATGCATTGTTGTATATGAGTGTGTGTGTGGTGGTGGGGAGTTGTTGAGTAGTGACAGAGGCATTCTTATTCTCTATTTCCATGTACATATTTGTAATTGGAAGGTACTCTTTCACTTTCTTTCAACACAATGAATAATTCTTCCTGTAAGAATATTTTCTTTAGCCATCTATCTGATCTTCCTTCTATTTCTCCTCTGTGCAATTAGGAGATTGCATTGATCCAAGTGTCCCTTCCAACTCTGAAACTCTGATTTTATTGGTATCTGTTGAACCACCTCCAAGTTTTCCATGTGCCTTTGAAGTTTATGGTCACAGTTAACTGAATCAAATCACAGAGTGATGAAGGCTGATCCAGCATTATGTGCTATTTTAAAAGAGTTGATCCTAGTTGTCTTATAATGAATGTTACATCTAAATTCTATTTTGATGCTAAATTACATTTTAAAAAAATTTTGTTTTTATTTGAAAATGGCTTCAAAACTAATAATCATCTGGCAACTTTAGTAATGGCTCTTTGGGGGCATGGAGATGATAATTGTAGAATCTCTTAAAAATACAACATGATATATTAAGAAAAGAGGGGTTTGTGGGCAGTTTTTGAACACAAATGCAATGTGAATATTGTTATGGTCAGATGCTCATGTTTATGGACGTTCTCCTTGTGGCCAGATGGATAAACTACTTGCTATAAATAAATGTCAAAATATGGGAAAATAAAGCAGCAGCTGGTTGGAGTTTGGCTGGAATGTGTATGCGAGTGTGCATGTATCCACCACAAATACACATACATATACAGACATGTTTATAATAGAAGGACAGCGATTATTCATTAATTTCATCTTCTAAGCAAGATGAAAAATACCCATAAATATATCTCTCTAGGCAGTGTTTTGTATACCAAATAACGTTCAAGTTGCACTCTAACTTTGGAGACCTCACGTGGGAATAGTCTCTTCTTACAGAAGCTTCTGTTTCAGACAGAAGAGGGCTGGCTGGCTGGCTGCTAACTTCAGGGTTAAGGGTGGCTCATCTGTCTCTTCATGCTAGCATGCTTGCTGCGACAGCTTCTGTCACCCTAAAAGCCCTGCTCTGAGAGCCACCTGTGTTGGTGGTAATGCTTATTTTGTAGTTGTGGGTCAGAAGAGCACGCTCTGCTTCTTCATAGGCCAACATGAAGAAATCTCAATATTTAGGTCTCAAAGACAGAACTGAAACCACAGTGGCATCTGGGTAATCCAGCAAGTGAGATGGAGAGAGAAAAAATGATATGTGTGGAAGTTTTTATAGAACTGGTAGCCTCTAACTATTACCATTGGTAGGGGAGCAGGGAGTAAGGAGCTATAGTATAATAAGCTATGGTATAATGACAGCAAAGCTTAAAAAATTATATGGTAAGTTACATATGCACAATTTGACAGTAACTCCTAGAAGCATTTTGTTTATAGAGCAAGCTTAATGATTATTATTCCAACTAAAAGGACAGCGAATTCGCCCAAATTAAGCTGTGTTTTCTCTACACAGCATTCATTACTTCCAAAGGAGTACTCATTTTGGCTAGACACAAAGAAATTACCAATGTTTCAAAGAAGAACACTTAAATTGATTTCTGTGGGATTTACTAACTGTGGGAATTTTGTTAAATTACGTATTCTCTAATCTTTAGTTTCCAGATAACAAATGTGATATTAATACCTATCTCATGGGATTATTGTGTCAATAACATTTTGCACTACAATCTGTTAATTAGAGGTCTTACATTTAAAATTTGTGACTACTCTGGATTTTTAAATCAAGGCATAGTTCCATTGAATTTTTAATAACGAAATCTCTAATGGTGCTAAAATATTAAAACATTCCATTTTATCTATTAAATTAGAAAGAAACAAAAGAATAAAACAATCTCTAAAGGTTTAACTACACTACATGGCCATATTCAAGGCATGCATGCAGAAGATATTTAAAATTACCAGAATTTGGCCTTGAAGTACATACTTTTCTCACTAAAATAATTTAAGTTGACAGTAGTGAATTGCGTAAATGACCTGTGGATTAGGTCATATGCTATAAACTCTAGGTTATCAGAACCCTATAAAAAGAAAATTGAGGAGGTTACTTAGGGCCAGTTGGCCACAGAGTGGTCCTATACACAGACATATTTACATGTTCAGAGAGGAGAAATACATTATGTTTCTATATTTCTCCTTCTGATAAATGTGACAATATGGATCTAGATGGAAATCACTTGTCATAAATTTTCTTTTCTCGAAAAATTTAGAAATTATGAACCCACTTTTATAGGATAACTGGACTCACAGACAAGAACTGTTTCAACAGCAACCTCACCATAGGATACCATTCAGTGGGCATTCTTGCTTGAGTATACTCTTAAATGAGTCAATTGCTAGTTGATCATTCATCCAAATGGGATTTTACTTTAAGTAGGGTTGGGAGAATTTTTGTTTAGTATTCTACTTGTTCTAAGTATTTGTTTTTATATTTTTTTATTTTTTCTGGTAGAAAGAGGTAAGAAGAGTTCAAGAGCTCTTTTCCTGACTTCCTCTAATGGCAATGTCCTCCAAGCCCCAAAACGACAGTTTTCTCAAAAAATGCTTTCGGTTTTAATCACTGCTTTTGACAGCCTCTAATTATAACAGATGTGCTATTCTAAAAGTTTGCCATGTTTTATAATAGTCCCTTGAGCTGTTTTGAGATGCCTTGAAACTGTAGAATGTTTGTAATTCCTTATAAACTATTAATATATGCTGTGTTCACATTGCTATTTAATCCACAAGAAGGTTGAATGATAAATAACACATATCATAAAACTTTTGGTGGGATATAGTATAAACACATCTGATTGCCTTTCTCATTTTGATTACTGGAAAAATGAATTATTTCCTGGTAGTAAATCAGATACTACAAAGAGGTCCATCTCAATTCCAGTTATCTTGCTTAGGCTACTTATTTTTTATTTTATAAAAAAATATTTTCACCATTGCAATCTTTGGTATTTGGTTGTTGGTGAGATCAACACGCTCATTTTTAGTCATATGTTTTTTCATTCTAAGTGGATTGTTAGCTACTGATTGATTAAAATATTATTTCATTTTAATTAATGAAATATTATACTTTCATATAGCCTTCAATTTACTATAATTTCCAGGTTTTGCATATAAATGTCATTAAACAAATATGTGTGTTAATTAAGATATCAGAAAATACAGATGCCTCTTTTCATTCCTAGAGGTATCAACATTTGCCATGGGAGGAAAAAATTGAATTTTTGATTTTCAATATAACTCAGATCAACAGTATTTACTCAAATCCGTCCTCTTCTTGGTTTTAAGGTCTCTTTCTTTATCTTTGACTTCTACTTCTCTGATCAATTTCTTCTCAGGTACTTTTATTGTGATGAACTGCTTATACGATTTACCATCTTAGTCATTTTTAAGTGTGCAGTTCAGAGGCAGTAAGTACCTTTATAATGTTGTGCAACAATCAGCACCATTCATCTCTAGAACCCTTTTCATCTTGTAAAACTGAAACTGTGTATCCATTAAATAACAACTCCCCATTTCTTCTTTCCTCAGTCCCTGGCAACCACCAGTCTATTTTCTGTCTCTATGATTCTGACTACTCTAGAGATCTCATATAAGTAAAATCCTGCAGTCATATTTGTCTTTTTGTGACTGACTTCTTTCACTTAGCATGATGTGCTCAAGTTTCCTCTAGCATATATAAGAATTTTCATCCTTTTTTAAGGCTGAAAAATATCTCCCTGTATGTATGTATCACGTTTTGTTTGTTCATTCATCTGTTTATGGTCAGGTAGGTTATGTCTGTGTTTTAACTGCTGTGAATAATGATGCTATGAACATGGGTGTACAAATAACTGTTCAAGACCTGGCTTTCGATCCTTTTGGGTATATACCCAGAAGTTGAATTGCTGGATTATACGGTAATACTACATTTAATTTTTTGAGGAACTACCATGCTGTTTTCCACAGTAGTTTCAACATTTTACATTCCCACCCACAGTGTACAAGGGTTCCAATTACTTCGCATCCTTTGCCTACACCTGTTATTTTTCTGTTGTTTGACTGGTATCTATCTTAATAGGTATGAGGTGGTATGTAATTGCAGTTTCTAGTTGCATTCCCCTAACGATTAGACATGTTGAGCATCTTCTTATGTGCTTATTAGCCATTTGAGTATTTTCTTTAAAGCATGTCTATTAAAGTTCTTTTTTCATTCTCTTGCATGAGAAGAGTCTTTACTTTTAAATGATTACCAGTATACAACATAATAACATGTAACAAGTTCTTGAATTCTATCATCTAGTAATTTTGATAAAGAGAGACTAAAAGGATCTTAAGCAACTGTACCAGTATTCATCATTCTAACCATTAGCAGGAACGGACTCCTTTAAGGCTGGCTGCTGCTTCACGCAGGTTACAAATAGCTATTTCTGACTTTTTCATAGAGAAAGCCCCTGACCTTCCAGAAGGTGTTAGGGAAAATAATTTTAATCCCTTTCTTTAGGTAATCTTTTTTTTTCTTATTAGATCTAAGAAAGAAAAAGTCAACACTGACATAGATGCTGCTTGAACTAAAAGTCATAAGAAAACAGACGATATACACCAACAAAATTTCTTTTTTTAATCGTTTTTATTTTTCATTTATTTTATTTTAAGTTTTTTTAACTTTTAATTTTTTTTATTTTAAAGATGTGGAGTACAATTCAGGGTTAGGTATATGAATGTTCATGATGCAGGTACCCTGTGAATGAGGTGTGTCCCCCACTTCCCCAGGCAGACTCCTACTACTGCCAATCCCGCTTCCCTGCTCCCCTCTCAGCAGTTTCCTGACCAACAAAATTTCTAAGGAATATGAGGTAAAATGATGAAATCTTTAGATAAACTCTAAGTCTGTACAATGAAGCCAGATTTGTTACTCTCCAAAAAGTAAAGCAACCTACTATTATAATACACAGAAATAATTTAATGCTGGCTAAAGTTTCATATCCCATGAGGGTATCTACAAGGCCAATCCTTGGAACAGGTGCTTCTTACTTCTCTTACCTGTGTGAGAGTTCTTATAGATTTCTGGCCGGATGTTGTAGACAAGGCCCAAGAGGTTCTCCAAGACTTAGTCATATTCTGTCAGAGGATGGCCATCTACTCCTGGGTCTCCCTCTCCACTTTAGTGGTGCAAGTCCTGTGGGATCCCATTGTTGTAGCTTTTGGGATCTTGAACTCTTTTTGTCTCTCTGGGGACAGAACTGTTCAATTTCAGCCAGAGTTGCTTCTTTGGCCTGCTTCAACCTCTGGTTTTTTCACTTGCAGGCCTTGGACACCTTCTTTGTGACAAGTTTCTTGGGATGTAGAAGCTGCTGAATCCTCTGTCATTGACTGGCCAGGGTGGTCACTACTCTGACAAGACCTTTGTCTACATTTTAATCATCTTTCTTTTACGTTTTAGGAGTTCTGTATATATTCTGGATATTTATCTCTTGTTAGATACACGCTTTGTAAATATGTTCTTCCATTCTGTGGGCCCCTTTTTAAAAAAAATTCCGGTCATAGTGTTTTTTGATGCTCAATATTTTGAAAGTTTTTATGAATTCCAGTTTGTCTACATTTTCTTTTATTGCCTATGCTTTTGGTATCTTATCCAACTACTATCCGTCTACACAATTACCTCGTAAACAACTTAAGTACATGTCTTTCCTATACCTCCTAATCTCAAAATAATCCTCTAAAATGGACATACTTGCCCCCAGAGGTATAATATGCTGTTTAATCTCAATCAGAGCTAATGGTATCATTATCTATTGACTGCTTAAGAGAAACATTAGCTAAAAACTGTTCCCCATTACCTCTAGCCAGCCTTTATGTGATGAAAACAAAACAAAACAAAAATCAGCAACAACAACAACAACAACAACAAATGTTTGGTGCTTCTCTTATGTCATATTAGTTCTACCAGAAAGTAGAAGATTGGGGAAAACTCTATCCTTTTTCATTTGATGACACTCGTAACAGGTGATTAAATCACAGTGACATAGGACAGGTGACTGAATGGTTAACTATCATCTCTAACTCTCTAGGCGAATCGATTTAATACATCTGCTGCATCAATATGCCCCTTAATTCAGCACCCCTTGTGAAAAATGTTTTAGGCAAAAACCTGAATTTAGAGGTTTCTATTTTGGCATGGCAGGAAAAGACGTCTCATGTAAATGAATCCTGAATACCTTCAAATATCAAGAGCTAATAAGCATAAAATGTCTTAAAGTTGCAAGAGAAAATTGATTCTCTTGCAACTTGAGATCCTCTTATGTCTCAATCTTTCTCTTTCTCTTGTATTAATCTCTTTATAATACCATGAGTATTTAGGACAATAAACTTGGTAAGGAATTTTAAATACCCATACAACATTTGCCAAACATGTGTCTCCGTGTTAGCTGAGTCAAGAATTAATTTAACTTCCACACTCTGTTTGATAATACAAGAACAATAAATCCTCTAATTCATAACTATTATTTCCAGAATGTCTCCCAAATACTCTCAGGAGTCTTCTATCCTTAACTGTGTCTACAACTTCAAGTCATATTCCTTTTCACTGAGATTTTTGTAAGTATCTGTGTATATTACTTTCAGTTACTATTTCTATTCTCGGCGGTATTTTCCTCATCATTAGACTGTTTTTTCCCAAGCAAAAACCCTATTTCACTTCTTGTTATAACTTCTTTTACGTTTTACCACCTTTTCTGTATCGACTATAAATGCTTTAATATGACATATGACATAAAACTACATGACTTCTCCTACTGCTATGTTTTAACAGCTATTATCTTGCAAACCAAACAATCTGTATCTCTTACTGTTCCTATAGCCGACCAAGGTCTTTGTCTTTTGAATATTTAAAATTGAGTTCTCTCTTCTTGGACTTCTCTTACCACTTAAAAAGAAATTTGTCCAACTCCAACTCACTCTTGAAAATCCACCTCGAAGGGCATGTTCTTTGTGAAGTCTTCAACGGCTCAACTCTGAAGAGTTAAATATTCACTCTTCTGTGTGTCCATAAGCATGCAAGTATAAACTTCAGGTCACATTTTATCCATTAAATCTCACCTATATATTCATTTCTGAATTCCTTAACAGATTGTGTGAAACCCTCAAGGTCAGGCCCTTATTGACATCTTTATTTATACCAGAATATAGCACAGTGTGAAGCACAAAACAGATGGTCAAGGAACATCATTTGAACACAGAAATAAATGAAGTACGGGGTTTATAAATCATCTGTACTTACAAAGAAACAATAATATGCCTGCATAGTTTCTCGTCCATTAAAAGTTACTTTTGTACGTTATTTAAGTTCTGATGAAATCAGTATCACGGACATAATTTTCCTAAATTCAGTTGTCTAGTGCTGACATGAGTGCTGAAAGAAACTAAAACACTTTGAAATATAAAGTAAAACACTTCTTTTGGAAAAGAAGTATTTGTAAAATTTAAAACATTTTGAGAATCCAATGGTTAGGAATTTAAAGAGAAAATGTGATTTCAGGGTGAGTGTTAAAAAAGAAACTTTAGAAAATAACTCAGAAACCTAAAAATTAGAAAGAGTAATAGAGCTTACATGTTATTTTCAAATGCATAGAAAATTGCCCGATTTTTATGAAGCCTCATTCTTTGAGATTGTTCAAATAAAGTTTTATTTCATTAGTGATATCATCTCACTTAGATCACAAATTTCCAAAAGCGAATCTTTAGATGTATAGGAATACTGATAAGTGATTTATAATATTTATAGTCACAAAACATATAAATTGAGCTTTAATATATAAGACCAGATTTTTATATACTAAGAAAAAGATTGAATTAATAATATTAGTGTAATTTATTATATACTGTGATAAAGAACACTATATTTTATTTATTATCTCTATTCAGTAGATATAGTTCATAAAGATTAGACTCTTCTAAATAAAGATACGTCTATTATATAAACTCTTAACTAGAAGACATATCAGCAATCTTCTCTTCTTAAAAGAATGAAGCAAATTTATGGAGAAGCAAGTAAATGGTAGATTTTATGGTGAATTCATGCACAATATTGAAATGCAACAAAACTGGAGAAGTTTTTCAAGCTGAAATTTTTGCAAAATAACACAAAATGTATAGCTATAAAAACATATTCAGAATCTTTCAAAATAAAATATATGGCCAGTCAGTATGAATTTAGTCCAATATATTATAGCATTTATATCTATAGAGTTATAATTAGTGTTCATGGTGATGACTTTGAACACCTCTGACTATTAAAGTGACTTCTGAATTATGTGAGTTTTGATGTTAATTTTATTATAATTCTATAATTTGTTACTTTTGTAATGCTTTGTTATACTGCACTTGGCTTATGTGTTAATATTTGGATGATTAATATATTTAATTCACTGGAATGAATAAAAGGATAAATTTTAAACATTGAACTTTATATATATTGTGATTTAAGGTTTCTTTTAGAAAAATAATGAGAGAGAAATGACTTAAACATTTCATTTCTTCTAATTAAACAAGACCAGACCTTTAAGAAAGACATTAATAATAATAAATTGTAATTCAGCTAAGAATCTCTATAACTAATTAATGGCTAAGTTATTAATAAGAAATGTAGAATCTAGTTGAAGTTAATTCTATAACTTCATAACCACTGCTGTTTATATTTTAATAGTGATGGTAAACTAGAAGTTTATATCCTAAAGTATATTTTATATACAAATAGTTTATTTTTTGAAAATTATATTACATTTATTTTACATAATTTTTGTTTACTTTTGTAAGCATGTAAATTTTTATTGGTGTGTGAAAAGAGGTCACGATTATAATAACAATAAACAAAAGTTTTTCACAAGCTAAAAATAAAAAAATTACTTAGCAATTGTGTAGGATGAAATGGTGTATTACATATTTCTAATGCATACAATAATTAGAGACATTGGTAGTATAAAACTTTAGCTGCTTTAATGTTTGTGCAAAACAATTAGATGAAGTTAAAATAACATTATATCATAAAGGTATCATTGAGATCTTTTTAGATTATATTAATTCCAAAAAAATGATGCAGTTAACAAAGAGAAAATGTCTATTTTTCTAGTATTTGCTCTTCATGAAAAAATAGTCTTCACCAACATAAGTTTGTTTTTCAAGAAGACATTTTCTTTCAGGATTTATAGACTGACTTATTCATCATATTTTCTATTGGAAGGAAAATTACCAGAATTATAGAATCTTAGCCAAAAAAAAGGAAGAGAACTTGAAGCAAAACATTTCATTTAAGCAGATAATTAATTTATTTATAGATTTTGGCAGATAACAATTTACTCCACTAAAACCATATTTATGATGATAATTTTAAACATTCTATGCCTGAATAATTATTTACTAAGTGGTGATAGATAGTTAGAAAACAGCTGCAGAAACAATTGTCACAGACAAAAAGACTTTAAGACCAAATAGGTTATTTTTACTTTATATAAGTGACTAAAAAATATATTTTGTTTAAGGCAAATGTGTTGCTGTAGTCAATGTATTAAATTCTGCAAATTTTCAGAATTCCAGAATTCGTGAGGGACAGCATAGCAAAGTTCTGAGACACTGGGTGAAGTTTCAGTAGAAGCTACCCAGAAAATATGAAGGGATATATACATTTCGTTAAATGGTTTTCAGAAATTCCTAAGTAAAAATAATTTCCTTCTTAAGTTGAAAAACATTAGGAAGCTTTAAAAGTGGCAAGCCTAATAGGAAAATTTTGAAAGGAAATATCACTTCTGCTAGCAGTTAGGTAAGTAGACAGAAATACCTTCGTTTGCAGTTAAAATAAATTTATATCTCTAAATGCCAATTAGCAGGCCCCCATTGACTCTTGGTGATTCCTTCTATAATAAAATCATAAACATTTCTGTAGAGAGAGCCTACACGCCTCCCCCGAGGGCAGCAAACGTATCATGAGATAGACCTTGGAAATCAGCCATGGCCCACCTGCAGCTGTAGGGTTCTGATTTCCTTGAGCGGCGGTGGACAGGTGCAGGCAGGAACGCATAAGGCATCTGGCTTATACATCAGGTATTATGTACATCTGGAGCAATGTCAAAGCCATAATTAATACAAAGGCATATTCTTTCGCTATATTTTGGAGTCCCCAAATCTCCAGAGTGGAACACATCGCCATTTACTTCTGAAACTGAGTTCTTCGATATTCCCAAAATATGCTGCACCAAAAGAGAGCTGATACCATTGTTACCTTCCTACCAGCTCTTTAGAAACCCCAATAAAAACAAATATGTAAATTTAAACACAATTTTGTGTTATTTATTTACAATTTTAAATTCCGAAGACATTTAAAATAAAAAATAAAAAGACTGTTGGAAGTAAACCCAGAAAATCTAGTTCAGATTTTCTAAAACAAATTTAGTGAGACAGAGCACATAAAGCAAACAGATTTAGGAAAAACTTAAAATACACAGATTGAAATTAAAAATAAAAAGAATCTCGATAAGGTGATTCTGTTTGACAATTATGTTTACCTTATACAAATATGTGGTAGTTACATTGTCTTTATGCTTAATGTCTTTATTTTTAATGATGTTCTAAAATTGTAACTAAGAGATTTAAAAATGCAAAGAACTTGTCTTTTTTGGCATTCTGGCTATAGTTCCTTTGTTGATAAATCCACAATCACCAATCATATAAAGCAACTAATTTTTATAAGCGAAGTCCTTTAAAATTAGCTCACCTACACAAATCTATTTTATTTTCATTGTTGAATTTAAGCAATATTATATTACAAATTATCTATATAGTCAGGATATTTGTATTTCTGGTGTCAATTATTTTATGGTTTTGAATACTTAACATAAATCACCGGTATTTTTTTAAATAAAAAATTCAGGTATACTTTAGTAAATGCTACAGGAAATAAAATAAGATCTCAGGAAAATCCATTCTTCTTAAAATTATTTTCAGACTTCTATAATAGAGGTGTATTTTTTCATAATTTCTCAACATTTTAAGAAAATCTGTGAAGTAGTTAATATTTTTTAAGAGTTTTTGACAATTTTTTTTAAGACAGTGTCTTGCTCTGTTACCCAGGCTGGAGTACAGTTGTATGACCATAGTTCCCTGAGCCCTCTGACTCCTGGGCTTAAGCAATCCTCTATCCTGAACCTCCTGAGTAGCTGAGACCCATGCCACTGTGCTTGTCAATTTTTTTTTGAGAGCCAGGAACTTGCTATTTTGCACAGTCTGATTTCAAATTTCTGGCCTCAAGTGATCCTCCCATCTCTGACATCTGAGTTACTAGGATTACAGTCATGAGCCATCACTCCCTGCCCCACAGACATTGAAATGAAAATACATAACAAGAAAAGGCACGGTGGATATAAGCAATAAATACAAAATCTAAACTATAGCATTGCAGGTCTAATATATGAATTTGAGTCAGCAGGAATAGACTAGAAACAGTTGAATTGTGCATTAATGACACAACAACTTGAAGTGGACAAAAAGAATAAAGGAAGTGACAAAAAGAAAAAAATGATAAAGTGAATAACTGAATATAATCATTGAAAGGTCTCAGTAGATATTGTGAACATACAAATACACAGAGATCAACGAAGAGACACATCCAGCTCAAAGTAATGAACTGCAGCAATAAAGAAATAATTCCTAGGACAGCTAGAGAATAAAACAGCACTTAGAACAGAAAACGCCAGGCTGGTCCAGATGTCTCCAGAACTAGGAGACAAGACAATAGAGAAAGCCTGTACTATTTGGAGAGAAAGAAAAGTGACTCCAAAATTTTATACACCAGAATGCTGTCATTTGAATACCAAGTATACAGTTATTTTCAAGCAGAATTATTTATGTGTCAATTATGTCATAATAAAAATACAACCTAATCCTTAAATGAGTAAAAATTTTTTAAAAAATCAGAAATAAGATATGGCAAGGTGACTGAGATTGAGAACGAAACTCATCTAAATAAGCAAACAACATTATATGTCTGAACAGAATATAAATGCAATAAAACATGACCAAAGAAAGAAATAACTCAAGCAATAAAAATAGGCAAGTGGGGATAGACAAAGCAGGAGAAAATATATGACTACTAAAAATCTCATTTTTACAACATGAAATCAATCTTATGGTAGTTAAAATATATGGGTTAAATAAAACCATAATGACTTCAAATTCTGTGCAGATATTAGAATCTCTTTTCTCAGTCTTATACATATTTTAAGGGAAATAATATCTTCTGTGGTAAAGAAACATTTGTATAAAATTGCAGAATCCCTTCAATATCAATGATATTGAGTTTGCATTTATTTCCTCAAATTCAATTAAAATTGAATTAAAAATATTTTAAGCATGTTCAATGTAATCTTATTTTAAAGTAATTTTTTTCTCTTGCTTTCAACCTCCTCATTTATTACCAATACGTG